>NW_024738030.1:145000-147500 GCF_018991925.1 Homarus americanus | reverse complement strand
ACCAATCACAAACAATAATACTCAACTTTCAACCAATCACAAACAATAATACTCAACTCTCAACCAATCACAAACAATAATACTCAACTCTCAACCAATCACAAACAATAATACTCAACTCTCGACCAATCACATAAATAATAATCAACTTTTGGCAACTCACCAACGTAAATAAAATCAACTGTTGGCAATTCAAGACTTAAAAAAAAATATATATATATCCGTGTTGGCAACTGTGGCTGGCAACTGGGGTATAAAAGGGCTTCATTACTGCGCTGGGGATTAGACGAGTGTGAGGTCTCGTCAGGGTAGGGAGGAGACGGTGTGTCATTTTGTCTTGAATCTGTGTGGACTGTGGAGTTTTATTTTTGAGTAATAAAAGTTGGGCTATGTTGCTCTGTATGTGTGTGTGTATATTTATGTACGTGCGTGCTTAAGCTTGTGTGTGTGTATGAATTTTTTATGTGCGTGTACGAGTGTCTGAATGCATGTGATTCTCATGTGTGAGTTTATGTATACATTTTTTGTGGGTGTGTGTGTGGGCACGTTTTGTTGTTATTATTATTATTAAAAACCAGGTGTAATGTAATGAAATGTGGAGTATAAACACCGTAGAGTTAGTTGTTACTACCACCACCATAATCACTACCATAATCTTCACACATCTTTACGCTAGAAGAATAAAACTCTTTCCTAGGGCAGTTAATCTCTCTCCTAAGTAGTGCTCTTTATCTCACCCAGTCTCTCTCTCTCTCTCTCTCTCTCTCTCTCTCTCTCTCTCTCTCTCATGATAGGCTCAAGCCGCCTCCATTTCCTCACCTGTAAGTAAGGTACCAATTTCCAGCTGGTTAGACTAAGAGCACCCCCGGAATCGAACCAGGGAACCTTAGAATGGGAGGTGAGCGTTGTAGCCATTTAGCCACTGCTCTCTTCTTCTTCTTCTTCTTGTTCCTACTTATATATTGTCCTTCCTTCCTCTTCCTCCTATTCCTTCTTACCCTTCTTATTCCTTCCTCTTCCTCCTCCTCCTTCTTCCTCTTCTTAATCCTGCCTTCTTCCTCTCCCATGGTCTTCTTATGCCATTTCTTCCTCTTCCTTCTTCTTTGTCCTTAGTATTCTTCCTCTTCCTCCTCCTCTCATTCTCTTCTTCCCCTACTCCTCCTCCTTCTTCCTTTCCCTCCTCCTTCTCCCCTCCATTCTTTTCTTCCCCTCCCTCCTCCTCCTCTTGGCAAGGCAATACAAGATTCCATAAACCTTTTCCTTTCTTCCCGGGGTTTTTTTTTTGCGAAGTTAAGAAAAAGTTTTAGAAAGTTCAAATGGAAGTGAAAGTGAGAGAGAGGGAGAGAGAAAGTCAGGGCGTGTCTTAGTGCTCATTAATCTCTCTCTTTCAAGTTTTAGGAAGTTCAAATGGGAAGAGAGAGAGAGAGAGAGAGAGAGAGAGAGAGAGAGAGAGAGAGAGAGAGTGAAAGATAGATAGATAAAGAGAGAAAGAGAGAGAATATGTGTCTATGTGTGTGTGTATTAATTAAACTCCCATAACAAGAGGAAGTTAGGTTAGGTTAGGTTAGGTTAGGTTAGGTTAGGTTATTGTAACAACCAACACAATAGAGAGGTCATTCACTCACTATACCTCACAACACACACACACACACACACACACACACACACACGCAAAAAAATAATTATTCACCAATTGTTTAAGAGACAACGAAGTGACGTCACCACACTACGATGACGTCAGAATAAACAACAAAAAAACAAAAGCACATTCACAGCTAAACAAAACAGCCAACCTGAGGTCTTGCTTTTTTTTATATAATTTCCGTCTCAGTGAATATATATAAAAAGGTAGATTTGTTTTATTAATCACAATACACATTTGACCTTTACCATTACTAAAAAAAAAAAAAGATCTATTTTACCTGGATATAATACACCTGTGTTCCTTTACATAACATAATTAACAAATAAAGCCCACCTCAGTACGCACACACAGGTACTAAATGACTCTATCTAACACTCTCCCTCACAAATACAATCAATGTCCTTGCTAATACGACATAAAAAAGTATACCCCAATAAAAACAATATTTTTTACACCTGCAACAAAATGACCTATTCAACTGTCTCACCTGTATTGTGTTGTGTTAATTAGACTTTTTACACCTGTCTACTGGCGGTACATGAGGTGGGGGGGAGGGGGGGGCGGTCTACCACTCTACTACAATGATTGGGTTAAATCTACAATGAATTATATTAACTAGGACAGGTAAGTTAAATTGTCCACTTAGCTAGGCAGGTGAGGGCGCTATTTAACGGGAATTTACGACATAAAGATGGATTTTCAAAGGTTCGTAAGTGAAGTTTTGTCTCTTAATTGTACAGGTGTCAAGATGTACAGGTGTGAGAAGTCAAATTTTCCTATTAATTAGACAGGTGTGAGGATACTACCTAACTCACTTAACCTATAAAGATTAATTATCCAAGATTAGTCAAGTTA
>NW_024738030.1:125000-140000 GCF_018991925.1 Homarus americanus | reverse complement strand
CCCTTATCACCACCTTGGATGAAAGCGACAACAAACTTCCTATGATAGTGAGTTGGGGTGAGAGGTGGTGGGGGGGGTGAGGGTGGGGGAGGTGGAGGAGGTGAGGTGGAAGGAGGTGAGGGTGGAAGGAGGTGAGGTGGAGGGGGGTGGGGTGAGGTGGGAGGTGAGGTGGGGGTGAGGTGGGAGGTGAGGTGGAAGGGAGGTGAGGTGGAAGGGAGGTGAGGGTGGAAAGGTATGATTATAATTACAGTAACCTAACCTAACCTCACCAATCACCCCCTCCACACACACACACACACACACACACACACACACACACACACACACACACACACACACACACACACACACACTTCAAATGTATATCGTGCACTCACCTCTTATTTATCCTGCAAATATTTACACTTCAGTTTTATCTATCTTGTTCTAACCTAACCTAACCTAACCTTGACCTGACTGACCCAATCAAAACCTGACCTGATCTAATGGATAAATAAACAAACACAGGACACACACTTAACAACCAGGCACTAGACACCTTCGGATAGTGCCACGCTCTTCTAAAAGTTGGCACCCCACGACCATTGGACCGTCAGTGGGCATTGCACTGTGTATAGTTAAGGTAAAACACACAGTAGGGGGAGGAGGAGGGAAGGGGGAGTAGGAAGGGGGAAGGAGTAGGAAGGGGGTGGAGAGTAGGAAGGGGGTAGGAAGAGTAGGAAGGGGGAGTAGGAAGGGGGGTAGGAAGAGTAGGAATGGGGGGTTGGAGGAGGAGGGGGCAGTCACACTCGACATAATTTAAGTGTCAATGGCTCCCTCGTGAGACCCAACAAACTAAGAAAAGAACAACAACAACAACAACAACAACAACAACAGAGCCCCACACTCAGCAACATATCAACAGTGCCACCTCCACCCGACGGCTAAGTGCCACTGAGGAAGGCATGTAGACCGTTGTGGTGACCCAGAGTGGAGGGTGCCAAGTGCCAGTCGGTGCCAGGAGGTGGAGAATCAGTGCAGTGTTACCATAACTCTAATTTACTCTCCTGGTTGCCGGAAGTGGTAGTGGTTGAGTTCCATTAGTAACACTGATTTATGAGTATTTTATTTATCTCAATCTTTACTCATAGTTGTGAGTATTGTTGTTGTCTTGTTTCGATTCGTGAGTAATTTTGAGTTTTTACTACTACTATTACTACTACTACTACTACTACAATTACTATTACTACAACTACTACTACTATTACTACTAACAATAAAAATATAATAATAATAATAATAATAATAATAATAATAATAATAATAATAATAATATATATAATAATAATAATAATAATAATAATAATAATAATAATAATAATAAAGCAAAAAAAACACCACCACACAACAGCCATGACACACATACATAACACATAACAAGACACATATACCCTGATACATGACCTCACTATGTAGTTAAGGTCAAGTCCTGGTATAAATCTAACATTATTATTATTATTGAACCTTTTAAAAGTTTTCGATGTTAAATATGAACCCCGACCCTCCCTCCCTTGACCCAACCTCATCACACCACGAGTCAACAGTCTGCAACATGTATCGATCCTGTGTCTCCTATAGGGTCATGACCTGGCCTGGCTGCTGAGGTCAGAGAGGAGAGAGAGAGAGAGAGAGAGAGAGAGAGAGAGATAAAAGTGATGAGAGCCAATAAACAGAAGAGAAAGGGGGGCTTAGTTTAATTAAAGACTGGTAACTTGACCTGACAAAGCCGTTCATCTTCACTACCACCATCTGCTATAACCACTACTAGGACTACTGACACCACTAGCACGACTTCCATATAGAGACAGACAGACAGACAGACAGACAGACAGAGACAGACAGACAGACAGACAGACAGACACAGACAGACAAACATCACAGTGACAGACAGACAGAACAGACAGACAGACACCGTCCACCACAGGGTATTAAGGGGGTAATACACCTCTCGGCTGGTCTTCCTGCTGGGATTCTTACTGAGAGAGAGAGAGAGAGAGAGAGATTTTACCAAGTTTAGACACATTAGCTTAAACCAGAGTCTTCAGTGTTAAGCCATCGTCCTCAAAAAGATTAAACCATCATCATCAAAGGGTTAAACCATCATCATCAAAGGGTTAAATCCAGACACACTGTACACACATATATATATAACCCCCCAATATAAACACACTATATAAACTACCATATATATAAATAGTGTATATATGTCCACCTTTCTTCTGGTATATCTGAAGCTATAATATATGACAACACTAACTGGAATATTCAGCGTTATGTGTCTAGTGGCCAGAGACTCAGCCATTATTTGTTGATGTCCTAACTCTGCTCATGGCCACTAGATGTCTCACGCTACATTCTCAGGGATTCTTATGATAAATTTTACTCGTATATAAATGTTGGTGAAGAATGTGTTTATCAGTAAATGGTTGGGTTATGGATAGAATTTATATTGAGACTTTACCTTAACAAGATACGTTCACTTAACACCGACCGCCCCTCCTCACCGCGACACGACTAACACAGGTAATGAATTAAAGATGACCTCACCTGACTCAGAGATGACTCACCTCCTGACTCACTCCCCACCTGACTTTACACGCCTGAACACACACATACCTGTAACAGAAGAGAACATACGTTAAAAAAGGTGAAACAAAGAGAACGATGATGATAATACTACTAATAATAATAATAAACAATAACACCTTCATCACACACCCACAACAGGTAACACAAAATACAGGTAGGTGTTAATTGCAATACACTGATCACATTTTCTTTAACAAACTTCAAAGACAAGATTCCTTTTTTTTTCACCTAGACCGACTACGCTAACCTCATCCCCCTCCCCAAACTTTTTCCGGGAACTCTTAGAAGAATTCCACTCGTGTGTGTGTGTGTGTGTGTGTGTGTGTGTGTGTGTGTGTGTGTGTGTGTGTGTGTGTGTGTGTGTGTGTGTGTGTGTGTGTGTGTGTGTGTGATGGTGAGAGGCATTTTATTTTTGGGTTCATTTGAAAGAAAGATTGAAAGGAAGGAAATTTTTATCGTTGAATTTTTTTATGGAGGAGGGAAGAGAGGAGAGGGGGAGGAGGAGGGAAAAGAGAGGGAGGGGAGGGGAAGGAGGGGAGAGGAAGGGAGGAGGGAGGGAGGAAAAGGGAGGGGGAAGGAGGGAGAGAGGAGGAAGGGGAGAGGAGAGGGAGGAGGAGAAAGGAGGGAGGAGATAGGAGGAGGAGAAAGAGCAAGAGGGGAGGGGAGGGCCAATTTCTTACAATTATCTCGCTATAAACATGTCTAAGTCATGAGTTACTGGTAGAAGAAGGAGGAAGAGGAAGGAGGAAGAGGAGGAGGAAGAGGAGGAAAGAGGAGGAAGAAGAAGGAGGAGGAGGAGGAGGGAGGAGGAAGGAGGGAAGAGGAGGAAGAGGAGGAGGAGAAGGAGGAGGAGGAGGAGGAGGAGGAGGAGGGTCACACACATACACACAGGTAAGTGAATAATAATGGTAAGGTATTCAGCGTAATGTCTTAGAATAAAGAGCGGAAGAAGAGAAGGAGGAAAGAAGGAAGAAGAGAAGGAAGAAGAGGGGAGAAGAGGAGAAAATGTCGTATTGCTACATCACTTGACATAGGTTTGAGATAACGATAGTGAGGTTAGAGTCAGACAGCCGTAGTGTGTGTGTGTGTGTGTGTGTGTGTGTGTGTGTGTGTGTGTGTTGTGTGTGGGTGTGTGTGTGTGGTGTGTGTGTGTGTGTGTGTGTGTGTAGGTGTTTTATGAATACGGACCAAGAGCAATATTCAAGCAGGTTCAGTCCATTCATTTCAGTTTAACCTGTGAGCCTAAACGTAATGATTTATGTGATGGCTGGGAGCAATCCCTTTGTCAGCTCTCAGTGTGGCGATATTACTGACCTATACACAGTACAATGTCCTACACACACACACACACGTCATTGCTACACACAGAAACAAACACTGACAAACATACACTACTATTGTGTGTGTGTGTGTGTGTGTGTGTGTGTGTGTGTGTGTGTGTGTGTGTGTGTGTGTAAAATCCTCTATAATCTGTCAAAAATTTTATTCTTATTATTACGAATATTATAAATTCCAAGATCATCACCACAACACCACTTATCCACACTCCTCCTCCATAAACTGGCTCCTCACATGACAGGTAAAACTAATCACCTCTTCCCTAACTTCTTCACCTGGCGACCGTCCCTTCATACACCTGTGATGGGGTTAATGACCTCATCACACCTGCTCCTCACTTTCGCTGTCACCAACAACGTATCGGCCGCACTTCGGAAACAGCTTAAGGATGATTTAGGCAGATAACAGGAGGCTACCTACAGAGACTACCTACACACACACACACACACACACACACACACACACACACACACACACACACAACTATAACACTCACTGACAACTGTTGGCGCCTTTACGGCTTATCATAACACAAGCACGTGACACAAGTAAACAACTCATTCAAGTTTTGACCATGGGGAGAGGGTTAGAGAGGGTGAGGTGAGGTGAGGGTAGAGGGGGGTGAGGGGTTAGAGGGGGGTGAGGGGGGTAGAGAGGTGAGGGGTTAGAGAGGGGGTGGGGGGTGAAGGGGGTAGAGAGGGGTGACAGGAGTGAGAGGGGTGGGGGTGAAGGGTGGGGGTGAGGGTGAAGGGGTGGGGGGGGTGAAGGGGTTTAGAGGGGTGAGAGTGGGGGTGAGGGTGAAGGGTAGAGAGGGTGGGGGTTAGAGGGGTGAGGGGGTGAGGGGGGTGAGGGGGTGAAGGGGTGAGGGGGTGGGGGTGAGGGTAGAGAGAGAGGTGGGGGTAGAGAGGGGGGGGTGAGGTGTTTCATTCATAATTCATGACGCCAGCGACTAAGGTGTGTCTTGCATTCATTAATTCAGGAGATTTTACAGTAAGTGGTTTTTACCCGACACCCAGGTTGGTGGGTTAGGTTAGGTTAAGGTTAATCTGGGTTGGTGAACCTATCAAAACAACACCACCTCACCACCCCACCTCCCCACCACCATACCACACCTCCCCCCCCACCTCTCCCCACCACCACCACCCCACACCTCTCCCCACCACCCCACCACCTCCCCACCACCCCACCATACCTCTCCCCCACCACCACCACCACCACTCCCCACCACCACCACTTCTCCCCCACCCCACCACACCTCTCCCCACCACCACCACACCCTCCCCACCACCACCTCTCTCCCCCACCCCACCACCACCACACCTCTCCCCACCACCACACCTCCCCACCCCACCATCACCACACCCTCCCCACCACCACCCCACACCCCCCACCACCCACCACCCCACCCCACCACACACCTCCCCACCCCACCATCACCACACCCTCCCCCACCACCACCACCACACCACCCCCCACCACCACCACACTTCTCCCCACCCCACCACACCTCTCCCACCACCACCACACCTCTCCCACCACCACCACCACACCTCTCCCCCACCACCACCACCCTCCCCCACCCCCACCACACCTCTCCCCCACCCCCACCACACCTCTCCCCCACCCCCACCACCACCTCTCCCCCCACCCCCCACCACACCTCTCCCCCACCACCACCCCCTCCCCCACCCCCACCCACCTCCCCCCACCACCACACCTCTCCCCCACCACCACCACCACCACCCCTCCCCACCACCACCACACCTCCCCCACCACCACCACCGACAATCTTAGAGCAACATCAACTTTTCACTCAACACAAGCGTTCGGTACTAAACACTTCCTTTACAACGACTATAACGTTTAGTGGTGGTGATGAGCGGAAAACTAACGACCACCTAACGACCTCCCAATAACGAATGCTGAAACGACCTCCTCATAACGACCACTGTAACGACCTCCTCATAACGACTACTGTAACGACCTTAACGACCACTGTAACGACTCCTCATAACGACTACTGTAACGACCTCATAACGACCACTGTAACGACCTCCTCATAACGACCACTGTAACGACCTCCTCATAACGACTACGTAACGACCTCCTCATAACGACCACTGTAACGACCTCCCCATAACGACCACTGTAACGACCTCTCATAACGACCACTGTAACGACCACTGTAACATCCTTATCACTGTAACGACCACTGTAACGACCTCCTTACAACGACATAAGGAGTTCTAACGTCATTCACTGTAAAAACCACATTTCCCGGGGCTTGTGACGTCATTCGTTATAAGAGGCGCTCTCAGTATGTTTAAGTCTTCCGATAAAGAGTTTTATTCGCTCTACCACTTCGTTAATGTCTTTCGTTATAACTTGGTAACATGATCCTGAATTGCCTACGTCATTCGTTGTAACGCTGCGGCAGTTCGTCGGTTTGGATCTATCTGTCTGTCTGTCTCTCTCTGTCTCTATCTATCTATCTATCTATCTATCTATCTATCTATCAACCCCCCCCGGCTCCAGCACCCAGTCAGGATCCTCTGGTCTTAACCGTCATCGAACCAGCGGCCTCGACACTCACCTTTAACCACCCACTAACCACCCACCCACCCACCCCGAAACCAACCCACCCACCTACATCCCCACACCCAGCCACCCACTAACCCCACACCCACCCATCTAGCCACACACAGACGGGGATAAAGATTGAACATTTCCTTAACTCCTGTATGTAAAATAGATAGAGGAGGGGGAGGGTGATGATGGGGGAGGGTGATGAGGGGAGGGTGATGAGGGGGAGGAGAGGAGGGTGATGAGAGGTGATGGGGAGGGTGATGATGGGGAGGGTGATGGGGAGGGGTGATGAGGGGAGGGGAGATAGATAGATGTCTTATAAAATTTTATATATTACAGTATCACCACCACCACCCTCACCCTCACCACCACCACCACCCTCACCACCATCCTCACCACCACCATCCCCACCACCACCACCACCACTCACCAACACCATCAACACCACCACCCTCAACTCACATCACCACCACCACCTCACCACCACTCACCATCACCATCACCACCAACACCTCACCACCACCACCACCACCACCACCCACCTCACCACCACCTCACCACCATCACCACCACCACCCTCAACACACCACCATCACCACCACCCTCACCATCACCACCACCACCACCACCACCACCACCACCTCACCACTACCCCACCCTCACCCACCTCACCACCACTCACCACCACCACCACCACCACCACCCCCTCACCACCTCACCCTCACCACCACCACCCTCACCACCACCCTCACTCACACCATCACCACCACCACCACCCTCATCACCACCATCACCACCACACCACCTCACCACCACACCCTCACCACCATCACCACCACCACCACCCCACCACCACCACCTCAACAACAACATCACACATCAGTAACACCTAATGTTTATACCCCGCAACACAAGGACGTCAGCTAAGGGTGTTGTGATCTGTTGCTTCTGTCTGTATATGAATATTTATGGGATATTATAGAGGAGGAGTGTCTGTCTGTCTGTCTGTCTCTCACACACACACACACACACACACACACACACACACGTCGAGGATAGAGTATCTCACCAAAGCTACGCCGCCGTTCACTAACCCAGACATATTGAGCCAGTCTCTTCTGTCCGTCTTTCTTCTTCCTCTGTCTGTCTGTCTCTCTTTTTCATTCCTTGCCTATTTCTGTCTCACTCTCTACCAAAACGACCATATCGACCTAAAGACCAAATACCGACCACGACCCGACCCTTAGGAAGACGACAACCTCACCCGCTCCCTCACACGCCTCACCCGCCCCTCTCCACCCTGTTAACTCCAGCAGCTCTTTTGTTGATCTGCAAGACGCTGGTGTGATTTCATCCTTACATTAAAATTCCTGGATTTCGCCTTTTTGTGAATTTCTAAACTGGCGTTGATGGATTACTACCTCTCTACACCTCTCCCTTCCTAGATGACATTCTCGTCTCACTCAAACATCAGTCTTTCCGCGCCTGACTGATGGATCCTTTCCGTCCGTGTGGTATCATTTCTTCCTTCGTCTGTGTTTACTCCGCCATTTATTACTTCCTCTTCATCCTCTCTTAATGATACGGGATAATATCTATAGTCTGACAATCCTGTGAGCGGTGTCGGTACCTCTTGTAAAACTGGATTGATATTTGTTTTTTTCTGATTGGTGGCGTAAGATGGAGTGATTAGCTATGGAAACTGTATTGATTGGATTATATTGCTAAATTTAACTTCATCTTTGACTGGCTAACCTAACCTAACCAAACACCTTAATTTTTTTTTCTCCTAATATATCCTCATTACAAACATCTTTCTTGACCAGCCAATGTCTCGGCCAAACACACACACACACACACACACATACATCCTATCTCCCCTCTCTCCTGCCCCCTCTCCTCCGTGACCTTTAACACAAGAGGTACACCTTATCAGCAGCTGCTCCGTCTGACCTCTCTCTCACCCTCCCTCCTCCTCTCCTCCTCTCTCATCGACTCCTCACTCTCTCCCCTCCCTCCCACCTCCTCTCCCGTCCCCCTCCCTCTCTCTGTCACTATTTGTCCTTTCTCTCCCCTCCCTCCCCTCACCGACGTCTCTCTCTCTCTCTCTCTCTCTCTCTCTCTCTCTCTCTCTCTCTCTCTCTCTCTCTCTCCACAGGGGGTAGGCCGTCACCAATGGGACTCGCCGTGTTACCTTACCATCACCAATAATAAATAATGAGAGGTCTTCTGAGTGAGAGGGAGGAGAGGATAACGAGAAAGGAGGGAGGACGGAAGAGGGGGAAGGGCGAGGGATGGAGGAACAGAAAGGGGAAGAAGGGAGGATAAAGAAGAAATGACAGAGGGAGGGAGAGAAGGAAAGAGGGAGAGAATGGTGGAAGTAGAGAGGGAAAGACGGAGAACAATGGCACAAGAGACACAATGGGATCTGATAAAGTGCTTAAGTCAGCATCGAGTCATAACACAAGTCATAACTCGTGTTACAATGATACAAAATACTGAAAATCACTCACAGCGCTGTAACCAAGTTCAAGGGCATAACCAAGTCCAAGGGCCATAACCAAGTTCAATGGGCCATAACCAAGTCCAAGTATAACCAAGTCCAAGGGCCCATAACCAAGTCCAATAGGCCCATAACTAAGTCAGGGCCATAACCAAGTTCTGGGCCATAACTAAGTCTAAGGGTCATAATTAAGTCAGGGGCCACAACTAAGTCAAGGGGCCATAACTAAGTCCAAGGGGCCATAACCAAGTCAATGGGCCATAACTAAGTCAGGGCCATAACTAAGTCCAAGGGGCCATAACTAAGTCCAAGGGGCCATAACTAAGTCCAAGGGGCCATAACCAAGTCCAATGGGCCATAACTAAGTCCAAGGGGCCATAACCAGTCCAGGCCTGTTCAAGTCCAGGGCCATAACTAAGTTCAATGGGCCGCAACTAAGTTCAATGGGCCATAACTAAGTCCAAGGGCCATAATTCTGTGTAATAATGATACTAAACACTGGTTAATTATATATCGAAGTCCTCTGAGACCCTGTTATGATACGTTTACCCCAGCAGCTCAGCCTGTCAACTCAACCTCCTGTCAACTCAACCCTCCTGTCAACATAACCCCCTGTCAACTAAGCTCTCCTGTCAACTCCACACCCTGTTACTGTTTCCAGGTAATACACGTATAGGACATGTTTCATCTCAGTATCTCACCTGCCTCGAGACAGATTGTACCTTAATTAGTGGAGAGGACGAGAACATTATAGATCACCTGATAATTAACCAAACTAACACTACCTGGGGGTTAGGTCAGGTCAGGTGAGGTCAGGTTAGATTAGATTATGATAAAGGTGATTAGGTTAGGTTAGAATATAGTAAAGGTGTTAATCTGAAATTTAAATAACCTAGGGGTCTAATCTTCAGGTGATCCGAACAATTGTATACTTAAGTAATCAACACCTTTAGCTTTGACCTTTAATTCTGACCTTGACCTTAAACAAATGACCATGAAATTTACAAGGACACATCACCAACTCATAACACAAACACACACCAAGTTTCATCACAATAACACAAACCATTCCTAAGTTATGACCTGAAATATAAAATAGAGGAGGCCTGCCCCCCCCCAACACACTGTATACAACGACAGCCAATCAGAAGCTCCGAGCGGCAAGAAATTTAATCAAACTCCTTCAGGTTAATTTAAGAGATGCGATTCAACCCCTTCCTGTCAACAATTTCCGTCAGGTGATTGGTAATTGGTAATTGAGAGACATTTATAAATACACTCGAGGCTGAAAGTGATATTCGTTTGTCTGGAGACTATTTTAGGGAGGAGAGGCCTGACGTTTTAAAGTGGAAGGTAGAGTAGGTGGCCAGGGAGGCAAGCAGGTAAGGAAAACAGGTAGGTAGGTAAGCAAGCAGATAAGTAGTCAGTTAAATAAGCAAGCAAGCAACAATCAAGCAAGAAATCAAACAGGTAGGGAAGAGAGCTAAGAAAAAAACAGTAATCAATGAAGAAACCAAGCAAGGCACACAGGTAAATAAGGAATAAATCAAAGGAAGAAATGAAATAGGCAAGCAAATACGGAAGAAAGGAAGGAAAGAAGGAGGCAAGGAAGAATGGAATGAAGAAAGGAAAGAAGGAAGCAAGCAAGCAAGAATGGAATGAATGAGGGAAAAGCAAGCAAGCAAGAATGGAATGAAGAAAGGAAAGAAGGAAGCAAGCAAGCAAGAATGGAATGAAGAGAGGAAAGAAGGAAGCAAGCAAGAATGGAATGAAGGAAGGAAAGAAGGAAGCAAGCAAGAATGGAATGAAGAAGAGGGGGTGGGGGTGGGAGAAGAAGATGGAATGAAGAAAGGAAAGAAGGAAGCAAGCAAGCAAGAACGGAATGAATGAGGGAAAAAGAAGCAAGCAAGCAAGAATGGAATGAAGGAAGGAAAGAAGAAGCAAGGTGGGGACGCAAGAGAATGAGGGACTAATGGAAGAAGGAAGAAGGAAGCAAGCAAGAAAGCAGGCAGGTAAGGAAGCAAGATGTGAGATTAGGGACGTCGACATACAGCTTAATCCTGCCAGTAGAATTTATACCTTCACATGGCGTGTGTCTCCTGCCCACGCCAACCCCACCACGCCAACCCCTGCCACCGCCAACCCTGCCACCGCCAACCCCTGCCCACCCCACGCCAACCCCTGCCACCCACAACCCTGCCACCCGCCAACCCCTACCACCCATGCCAACCCCTGCCACCCACGCCAACCCCTGCCACCCATGCCAACCCCTGCTACCCACGCCAACCCCTACTACCCATGCCAACCCCTGCACCACCCACAGCCCCTGCCACCACCCACGCCAACCCCTGCTACCCCACGCCAACCCCTACACCCATGCCAACCCCTGCCACCCACGCCAACCCCTGCCACCCACGCCAACCCCTGCCACCCACGCCAACCCCTGCCACCCGCCAACCCCTACTACCCATGCCAACCCCTGCTACCCACGCCAACCCCTGCAACCCATGCCAACTGGACAGAACTAGACCTAGAGTGCCGCTGGACATAAGTATAGTGGCACTGGACATAACTTAAGTGGCACTGAAATAACTGCCACTAACCTGGAGACAAACAGGTCGCTAGATTGAATCTGGTAAATTCTTGACATTACCAGGACAATTTTCTAGCTTGGCCTCGTGTGTGTGTGTGTGTGGTGTTGTGTGTGTGTGTGTGTGTGTGTGTGTAAATTATCTTAGTAAAAAAATAGTAAATAAAATTATATTCCTTTTTTAATACACGAAAGACAATCGTTCACTATACAACCGACCAAACAAACAATTAAACAACAAACAAACATAAAACAAAAGCAAACAAACAAAAAGCCTTTTAGACCTGCTGTTGAAAAAAATTGTTCCAGGCAATTTAATTAAAATTCCAACAATGGCACATTTAGCGACAGGACACACGCACACGCACGCACACGCACGCACACGCACACACGCACACGCACACACGCACACTACTATCTCTTATATCAAGAACCTGAAGCACCTGTCACGCTCCTGCTAACCACACACACCTAGATAACTGAGGGGGGTGGGTGAGAGGTGAGGGGGTGAGGTAATGGGGGGTGAGGGGGTGTGGGGGTGAGGGGAGGTAGTGAGGAAGTGAGGGGGTGAGGGGAAGTGAGGGGGGTGAGGGGGGGAAAGGAAGCGATAGGGAAATGCAATTGGAAATAAAAAAATAAATAAAAATAAATAAATAAATAAATAAATAAATAAATAAATAAACTGACTAAATTTTGATTGGCTAACATCTTCACAACTAGACTGTGATTGGCTCAAAAAAAATCTCCCCAACTAGAATCTGATTGGCTAAAACTTTCTCCAACTGTACTCTGATTGGTTAAAACTCTCTCCAACTGTACTCTGATTGGTTAAAACACTCTCCAACTGTATTCTGATTGGCTAAAACTTTCTCCAACTGTACTCTGATTGGCTAAAACTCTCTCCAAATGTACTCTGATTGGCTAAAACTCTCTCCAACTGTACTCTGATTGGCTAAAACTTTCTCCAACTAGACCCTGATTGGCTAAACAAAAAAACTTCTCCCCAACTAGGCTCTGATTGGCTAAAACTCTCTCCAACTGTACTCTAATTGGCTAAAACTTTCTCCAACTAGACCCTGATTGGCTAAACAAAAAAACTTCTCCCCAACTAGGCTCTGATTGGCTAAAATTTTCTCCAACTGAACTCTGATTGGCTAACACAATATTTTCTCCGCCTCCAAACACCTTCTTTTGTACCCCACGAGTATAAATGGCCTCATGGACTTTTAATTACCTCTCAATGGACCTTAAATGGCTTCAGTGATTGAGTGTAATGTATTGTGTGTAATTAAATAAGTGTACAGGCTAATGACGCACACATACTCATACGTACATACACGGTACATACACACACAAAAACACACACACACATACATACATATTGACAGTGTGTGTGTGTGTGTGTGTGTGTGTGTGTGTGTGTGTGTGTGTCTCAGGGGCGGGCAGAGTTAACATGCAGTGAAGGGTCAAGTCAGCTCCTGGATTATGCTGAGGGCGAGGGAGGGAAGGAAGGAAGGAAGGAAGGAAGGAAGGAAGGAAGGAAGGAAGGAAGGAAGAAGTGTATGACCTATAAAATACACACACACGTCGCTGGGTGAATCAATACCTGCCATTTACCTGAAGTCCAACACACGATACACCCCCAGACACCTCCCCGAACAGCATATTGTTGAACTGAAGCTGTTTAGGGAAATTTGGGAATAATTTAGGGAAGTTTTAGGGAAGTTTTAGGGATAAATTTATGGATAATTTATGGATAACTTAGGGATAATTTAGGGATTATTTATCGTAAGTTTTAAAGGAAAAAATAAATAAATCACAAAAAAATAAAATTGATGAAGTTTTGAGAGGAAATTTCACAGACAAAACCAAAATGGCCGCCAATAATCGTCCAATGTCTTTAACAGGATCAAAACACCTGATTCTGTTATTACCTGTTTTGGTGCTTGGGTCTGGTTAGCTTAGGATTAGGGTAGGTTAGGTTAGGTTAATCTGGAAGGGTTAGTCTCATGGGCAAGGTGAGATAATTACCTGAACCGGCGGAAGAGACAGGTGGGAGAAGTGGTCCCATTACAGGTGTCTCTCTGATGAAAACATTGGTGCTACCTGAGTCATCTTACCTGAGTGTTAATTATCTCAGCTGGTCCCCCAACACCACACCTGTTTCTCTCCTCCCAAGACCACACCTGTCTCCCTCCCTCCCTCCTCCAACACCACACCTGTTTCTCTCCTCCCAAGACCACACCTGTCTCCTCCTCCCCCTCCTCCAACACCACACCTGTCTCTCCTCCCAAGACCACACCCTGTCTCCCTCCCCTCCCTCCCCAACACCACCTGTTTCTCTCCTCCCAAGACCACCTGTCTCCCTCCCTCCCTCCCCCAACACCACACCTGTTTCTCTCCTCCCAAGACCACACCTGTCTCCCTCCCTCCCTCCCTCCTCCAACACCACACCTGTGCCCTCCCCCCTTCTCCTTCTCTCCCTCTTTGATTGTCGAAGGAAAATTAATTATTATTCTGGTTGTTGTTGGGAAATTAGTCGCTGTAGGGAAATTAGTCATTATTTAGATTGTTGTAGGGGAATTTAGTGGCGTATCGAACAGGTATTTTGGGTCGTTAAGGTTAATGGCTCTGTGCACCATTAGAGAGAGTGTTGCCTGAATCACTCCTGTAACCTAACCTAACCTAACCAACCAATAACGTCAAATTACAGTTATTTTATGAAGCAAAATACAAAATATAGGCATTTTCATATAGTCTCAGTTCATACGTAAATTCATACATACATACATACATACATACATACATACATACATACATACATACATACATACATAAATACATGCATACATACATACATACATACATACATACATACATATATACACTGACAGGTATTGGGTGCTTGAGACAACATACAATCACTAAACCTCATGCTCAACATAGCGTTTACATATCCTCGCCAAAACGCTATTTCTCCGGTGATGGATGGCGCTCGCTGGCGTGTAAACAATCAACACAACGGAAGGCACAATCAAACCAAACTCAACTCATGTAAACAATGCTATACAATGACGTCAAAGTGGGTGTGTGTGTGTGTGTGTGTGTGTGTGTGTGTGTGTGTGTGTGTGTGTTACAATCAGTCTGTCAGCTAAAAATTTGAATTCACTTACAGATCAATTACTCTCACACACACACACACCACCACACACACACACACACACACTCCAGACTCAAGACGCACTTACCTAACACTTGGAGTCAACTTGAACACACACTTACTAGAGGCTAATACTACCAACTGCCCTCCACCTTCCTCCCACACTCTCCACCTTCCCCCCACTCTCCACCTCCT
>NW_024738030.1:92500-120000 GCF_018991925.1 Homarus americanus | reverse complement strand
CTGCCTCCCTCCCTCCCTCCCTCCCTCCTCCCCTCACCCCTCCCTCCCTCCCTCCCCTCCTCACCCCTCCCACCAGGTGTAACGTTGTACCTGGGCCCTTAATCTGAACTAACTACCGACGCCATTACCTGTGTTGGTGATGATGTGTTAGTGATGATGTGTTGGTGCTGTGTTGGTGATGATGTTTGGTGCTGTGTTGGTGATGATGTGTTGGTGCTGTGTTGGTGATGATGTGTTGGTGCTGTGTTGGGGATGTGTTGGTGCTGTGTTAGTGATGTGTTGGTGTTGTATTGCCATTAAGACATTTTCCCCCAAGCTAAGGCGCCATAATTATAAACTAACACAGTGCCACTTAATGCTCTAGAAGACATGCAGTGACAACCAGAGCTGTAGTTCATGCACTCCTGCCTCCCTTGACCCTCAGGCTGTGCTGTGATGTGGTACAGATAACACAGCATCAGGGAGAAGAGGTGAGGGGTGAGGTGAGGTGAGGTGGGGAGTGAGTGAGGTGGTGGTGAAGAGGTGAGGTGAGATGAGGTAGTGAGGTGAGGTGAGTGAGGTGAGGTGAGGTGAGGTAAGGTGAGGTGAGGTGAGGTGGTGAGGAGGTGAGGTGAGGGTGAGGTGGTGAGGTGGTGGAAGTGGGTGGGGTGGGTGAGGTGAGGGGTGGGTGAGTGAGGTGGTGGGGGTGAGGTGAGGTGAGGTGAGGTAAGGTGAGGTGAGGTGAGGTGGGTGAGGTGGTGGGTGGGGGTGAGGTGAGGTGGGGGTGAGGTGAGGTGGGGTGAGGTGAGGTGAGGTGGTGGGGTGGGGTGAGGTGGGTGAGGTGGGTGGGGTGGGGTGAGGTGGGTGGGGTGAGGTGGGGTGAGGTGGGGTGGGTGGGTGGTGGGTAAGGTAAGGTGGTGGGTGGGGTGAGGTGAGCTAAGGTGAGGGTGAGGGGTAAGGTGGGGTAAAGGTGGGGTGAGGTAAAGTGAGTGGGTGAGGTGGGTGAGGTAAGGTAAGTGAGGTGGGGTGGTGGGTAAGGTAAGGTGAGGTGAGGTAAGAGTGGGTAAGGTAAGGTAGGTGAGGTGGGGTAAAGTGTGGGCATCTTGGCTTACAGGGAGGTGCTCAAGACGCCCGTAAGGGCGTATCGGGGCGGCAGCTCTCACCCCCCTCACCCTCCTATCATACCAACTCTCTCTATCTCAACTCTTTTTTCCCTCATTCTCTCTCTCTCTCACACACACACAGTTTGTCTTTTTGTTTGACAAGAGAGGCGGAGTTGAAGAGTTAATAGACTAAAACATAAGCGCACACACACACACACACACACACACACACACACACACACACACACACACAAGTCAAGGCAGCCTCGTATCGTCTCTACATGCTACAGAAGACTTAGGTCACTTGGACACCCAAGCCAGAGCTGAGGACCATCTATAACGCCTTTATTCTCCCCAAACTAACGTATGTCACCAGCCTGGTCGTCTTCTCTCAACTCCACCCAACAACGTCAGCTAGAAAGGTACAGAAAAGGGCATGCAGAATCATGCTCGGCGCAGAAATACTCCGGCTACGTCAACACTCTCTCCACCCTGGAAATGCCATCCCTCAGTGATCACCACCAAGCACTGGAAGGTTTGGCCGTGGACTACTGCACCACCCTCGCCATCGCCACCTCCTGCAGCCCCCCCACCCAACTCGCGCAGTCCGCCACTACAACAAAATTCAGCCCATAGAGCCCGCACCGATAGATATAAACAGCACCATCCCATCTATTGTTAAAATAATAAACAACTCTGATTTATGTACTACAGCCCTGTAAATGTATTCAATGCATATTATATCATTATGTCTAAATCAAATGTAAGTCTGTATATTTTCAGCCACCGGCTGCAACTCTATTAATAAACCGTTTATTATTATTATTATTATTACACACACACACACACACACATATACACCCACAGGCATACAGTATGCCTACACACATAAACCTGACAAAAACACAGAGACAAACATGCAGACACTCCCACAAATTCTATGCCTTTTTCAACCAAGAGAGGTGGGGGGGAGGGGGCAAAACAGCAGCTTAAAAAAAATCCCTCATCCATGATAACAAACCTACTCTTTTTTTTTAACATATAAGTCTTTTGTATTTATTAAAAAAGCGACCAAACCCCCTTCCTTCCCTTTCATCCCTTAACAATACCCAGGGTTTTTTCTCTCTCGTCTATGTAAGGTGGAAACAAAAAACCGACCCTCAACCACGATGACATTTTGGGATTTTTTTCTCATATTTCCAGGTTGTGTTTAAGTCAGCTCACCGCCCGCCTGTACTGACTTGACGGATGAGGCTGTCCTGTCTTGTCTGTATGAGGTAAGTGATGTTTTGAATAAGAGGAAGGTTGAGATGGTGACTATTAATTAAATTCTAAGCTCAATAGATTTAATTTATAAGATTTTTTTTTATTTCTAAGCATTATTTTATTAATTTATTCCTACTCTTTATTTGTTTAAGACCAGTGCGTTCGTCGGTATGTCTGTCCACCTGTGTGCGTGTGTTTATCCGTGCTCGTGTGTGTGTGTGTGTGTGTGTGTGTTTGAGTGTTTAGGAGGGTCCTACCTCTTTTAGGTCCCTCTATGGTAAGAAGGGGGATCCACTTGCTCAGTGTATTACAGAGGACACCTTACTTTTCTCTCTCTCTCGTGGGTCCAACCCTTTTAGTGTGTGTGTGTGTGTGTGTGTGTGTGTGTGTGTGTGTGTGTGTGTGGTGTGTGTGGACTCTCTTTATGCTATTTTATGTTCTATGAGTTTACTCTATTTAATATAACTCTCTCTCTCTCCATTGTGTATGAACATCCTGTGGTGTGACCTCTCATCCTCCCTCCCCACAGCCCTAGTAGTGGGTGAAGGGGGAGGGGAGATGGGGAGGAGGGAAGGGAGGGGGGAAGGTGGGGTAAGGAGGGGAGAGTCTTTTCCCTGGCAGGACAATAGATGCAGCAGGTGTTAACTCGTTGCAACAATTCACACCTGGCCCTGGTGTGTATATAAAAGAAACATTCGTAGGTAGGAGTGGGGAGGTCAGAGAGTGCGGAGAGGAGTGGGGGAGAGGTCAGCGGAGGGGTGGGGAGGGAGTGGGCGGGGAGGCAGGAGTGGGCGTGGAGAGGTCAGGAGTGGGCGTGGAGAGGCTGGAGTGGGGTGAGAGGTCAAGTGGGTGGAGAGGGAGTGGGCGTGGAGAGGTCAGAGAGTGGGCGTGGAGAGGGGAGTAGGAAGAGTAAAGGGAGAAAAAGTGGAGAGTGAGGGGAGAGGGTGAGGAGAGGGAGTAGGGAGTGGAGAGGGGGGAGGGGAGGGGAGGGGGCGTAGAGAGCAAAAGAGAGGGAATGGAGAGGAAGAGGGAGAAAAACAAGGAAGGGATAACGTAAAGAGGGGAGAGAAAGAGATACGGTGAGGAGAGGAGAGGATGAGGGGAGGGAACAGAGGAAGGGGTGAGAAATAGAGAGAGAGGAAGGAAGAGGGGAAAGAGAGGAAGTACAAGAGTAGAGGAGGTCATTCTAGCAATAAGGTCACCGAGTCTTTTCTTCCCAGTATTTGTTGCGGCACAAAGACCCAAAAGCGGATTTGAGGAGGTTAAGAGGATGAAAGGGGTGAGGGGAAGGTCTTTTTTTTATGTAGGTCACCTGGTCTTTTGTGTAGTGTATGTCGAGGCAGAAAGACCAAAACGAGGGAATTTAAGAGGACCTATAAGTTAAAGGGAGAGGGCGCGGTCTTTTTTGAGGGGGGGGGTGTAGGGAAGAGGGTAAAAGCAAAGAGAAAATTAAAAAAAAGGCGATGTGAATCAAGAGGGAAGGGGGAGAGAGGAGGGGTCTTTTTTTCTGGGTGTTGAGCGAAGTGTTTTAAGAGGTTAGTTATTAAGAGGAGGGGAGAGAGTATCTTTTTTGGGTGTGTGTATTGTAAAAAAAAAAATAGCCGCCGAACATACAATTAACATTACAGACTTTATCAATATTAAAATACATCTCAAAAAATAAAATACAAAAGCTATAGTACCAAAAAAAAGTTTAAAAAGTGATAAACATAAAATAAAAATCAATTTACAAGAACAATATTCAAAATGGCCGCCGTGTCTGAACCTTATATATAATTAAAAACACATTTATTTACATTTCATTTACGGTTAAAAAATAAATAAAGTTTATGGTTAACGAATATATATAAAAAGTAACAACAGAAAAAAAATTCATCCCCAGCAACAGGATTCAAAAGGGCCGCCACAACTAAAACAAATTTTTTTTACCAACAGTTACTTACAGCTGAAAAAAAACCACCAACATTCATTCACAACTAAAAACAAAAAAAACAGATTCACAAATTCTCACACACACAAAAAAAAATCATGAACAAAGAGAGGATTCAAAATGGCCGCCATCAGAACAACAATACAGTATTTCACAGACGGTAAAATAACAAGAGCGAGGATTAACAATTTCACAGGAAACAAAAACGAATAAAAGAGAGACAAACAGACAGACAGACAGACATAAAAAGTATTAAAATGAAATCCATAAATAAATCCCTTAACTAAAAAGATAATCTACTCACACAAAAGACTGGCTGCCGAAAAAAATCCCTAAATCTCAACTAAAAACGACCAGGGTTTTATAACATTTTTCAAGATGTTAAATAAATAAATAAAAGTCGTGGGATTTCAAAATTATTAAAAAAAATAAAATTACTTCAAGTATTAATTTTAAGAGGTTTAAAATTATCGTATATTTGATAAAACAAACAAATACACACATACAAATACATACAAACTAACAAACACAAACATACAAACACAACCAATACATAAACACTAGCAAACACAAACAAACAAACAGGAAAAATAGAACACCGAACAACATGAAATATACAAAAACCATAAACACGAAAAAAAAAAATATTGAATATTTTTTGTCGTTCGTCTGTTTTATGTGTGAGAGAGAGAGAGAGAGAGCGATTCTGTTTTTGTGTTTGTATATGTATGTATGTATGTATGTATGTATGTATGTATGTATGTATGTATGTGACAACTTTATGACAAATTGTGGCAAGCTTTTGGGCCCATTACTAGTGTGTTATGGTGCACTGTCTCTATAAAATCAACTAAAAATAGCAATTACCTGCACACACACGCGCGCGCACACACACACACACAGTACCACTCTCACCCAAAGCTTAAGGAATATTATTATTTTTTTCATAATCATTTCATAAAAAAGTTATTAAACCCGGGTGAGAAGGTGAGGCCCCTCTTCCTGGGTTATTCCAGGAGCAGAGAGACACCCCCAGCTGGTGTAGGAGGGGATGGTTGGTAAATGCTTGATCGTATTAGTCTGTGTGTCGGGCTGGAGAGACTGAGCTGGACTGTAAAGGGGGAAAGTGTGTGTGTGTGTGTGTGTGTGTGTGTGTGTGTGTTAAGTGAGTTTCCCCTCCATTCAGAGTTCGATTTTTTAGGTAAATATAAAACGATTATTATTTTTATTATTATTATTATTATTATTATTATTATTACTGTTATTGTTATTATTATTGTTATTATTGTTATTATTATTATTATTATTGTTGTTGTTATTGTTATTATTTTTTTATTCGTGTCATTGTTGTTGTAATTCTAAGGATAATTATTTGTTTACATTTCTTGACTTTTTTCTTTGTTTTTGTTTTTAGGGAGATTTTTTTTTGAGTGGATTCTTGTGTTTATTTTTTCATATCTTTTAGTATATATTTTCTTTGTTTTTTATCTTCGTTTATATATTTCTCTTCCCTCACCTCCCAACCACCCCTTCTCCTCTCACTTCCCTCACCTCCCTCACCACCCCTTCTCCTCTCACTTCCCTCACCTCCCAACCACCCCTTCTCCTCACCTTATATAATACATACACTAATATACTATAATACACTATACAAACACAAAATACATAAACTATATACAAGTTACATTACATTTTATACCGTAACTCAGCTGCAGAAAAATAAGAACGCGTTTTCTTTTTCAGGGGAGACTATTATATTTAGCTCAGACTCTCTTCTAACTTAACCTCACCTAACCGCAGTAATGCCACAGTAAGCCATTTAGTGAGGACTTTGTGGTGCTTATACATGCCAGGAACTATAAATATGGTGGAGGAAAATTTAAAAGGGAGAATAAATGTGAAAAATAAACAAAGAAAAGGGGAATTGTTTAGAGAGAAGGTACTTAAGTGTGTGTGTGTGTGTGTGTGTGTGTGTGTGTGTGTGTGTGGTGTGTGTGGTGTGTGTGAGTGTGTGTGTGTGTGTTTCAGGTGAACTCTACACAGGTGAAACTATTCGGTAATTAAACTGGGTTATGTATCCATTTTACAGTGTAGGAAATGGAGAGAGAGAAGGGCGAGTTGACTTGGTGAGGTGAGAGAGAGAGAGAGAGAGAGGAGAGAGAGAGAGAGAGAGGAGGGGGAGGGAGGGAGGAGAAAGGGGAAGAGGAGTAAAAAGGAGGCGTGATATTTACAGATGTTTAAAACACTTAGCTGTAATACTGATAATGGTGAGAAGGGACACAAAGGCCACACACACACACACAATTCACTCCAGGACCCCACTGTACCACAAACACTACACACAGTCACCACAACCTCCCAACAGCGCCATAAACACACAACGTAAAGGCACTGAACCCACTAAGATATACAGAATACCCAGCGGCGACACCATTAACCTGTAACCACTGTAAAGGCGCTGAAATCTAAACCAGCTGATGAAGCACGCACACACGCACACACACACACACGCACACGAATTCGACTTAAACTGGAATCCGTTTCTACTTTATTATTATTATTATTATTATTATCTCTCACTAACCAATATAAATACTCTAATTAATTAACGTGATCATACACAATATACATGGTTTACCTGCCTAATTAGAGCCGGGCCAACAAGGAGTCGACAGGTATTACCAAGGTGTATGCTAGGAATGTGCCCAGACGTAATTAGAGTGAGGTGAGGCGGTAATCACTCCGGCCCGAGAGCAATTAGTTCTACCTCAGTGTATAATGACTTCCATTATCATCATCATGTGGTATAATTGATTACTGTTATGGTTATTGCTACTATCATCATCATCATCATCATCATTATCATCATCATTATAGGTGTTGTTATTATTTTCATCTCCATCACACACCATAATTATCATCTCTCAACCAGCACTATCCTTCATCACCCAGACTCATCACAACCACTATCATCACCACCCACCCACCACCACCACATCACCACCACCCAGACTCATCACAACCACTATCATCACCACCCACCACCACCACCACATCACCACCATCACCACCACCACCTAGCTCCATCACACATAACCACTATCATCACTGACTCCACCACTGACCTCACATCACCACCCACCACTCACCACCACCTTTAGAGGGACACAAGACACCATTAACGAAAAAATCACCAACAGGTTTCCTAGTTCTCCATGTGGGCTGGTGGGTTAGTGGGTTGGTGGGGTGGGTTAGTGGGTTAGTGGGGTGGGTTGAGTGGGTTAGGTGGGTGGAAGATGAGAGTATAGGTATATTCCCACCATATGGCGAATAAATCTACGGACGTCACACACCACATTTCACTACCTCTGGCTGCTGTGTTTGTTTACATTGTATCAGCTGTTCTGGCGACGAGGGCTGGTTCCAACTAGTGTTTTTGTTATATATATATATTTTTTAATTACCGACGCTACAACTCTGGCTTCGTCATACATACATACATACATACATACATACATACATACATACAGTACATACATAAGATATTTCGTTCTTAATCACAGGTGAGTTTAATAGAATTTGTGGTATTGATCATAATAAAATATGTAAATGAGAAAGTCTGTATTGCCTGTCTGTCTGTCTCCCCGTTTCTCCTCTTCTTCTCTCTCGTTCAATATTTCTTCTCTCTCTCTCTCTCTCTCTCATTATCATCACCATTCCTCCTCCTCCTCCTCCTCCTCGTCTCCAGCAGTTAGTGAGAATCAGTTTATGAGTTCCGGTTATTAATGATCTCTCTCTCTCTCTCTCTCTCTCTCTCTCTGTAAGTCGTAAGAGAGACTCCTCCAACAGCTTGGACCTAATACTCGAGGAGTTGTCCCTCGGGGGGGGTGCTATAGGCCTTAGTGGAGGTGAGGGAGGGAGGGAGAAGAGGGTGAGGGAGTAAGAGAGTGTGAGGGAGAGAGGGGTGAGGAGAAAGAGAGAGTAAAGGCGAGGAAGAACGATGGATAACCAATGAAAGAGAGAAGGAGGAGGAGGGGAGAGTGAGGGAGAGGAAGAAATGGCTTGGAAGTGAGGAGTGGCGCCAGAGAGAGAGAGAGAGAGAGAGAGAGAGAGAGAGAGAGAGAGAGAGAGAGAGAGAGAGAGAGAGAGAGAGAGAGAGAGAGAGAGCTATACGACTGTCTGGCACTGATCACTTAAGACTACCTCAGTATGCCATATCAAATCACCTATATGGCCACCCCAGGGCGCCACGGCCAACCCAAGGCCCTGGTACATGGTCACACCACCAGATACATTATATTAAAGCTGAGGAGAACACAATGACCTGCCTCTGACCACAGCCTTCCTTACCTCCTTCCTTCCTTCCTTCCTTTCTCTGTCTCTCTTCCCTCCCTCTGTCTTCCTCCCTCCTTCCCCCTTCTGTCTCCTCCGTCATGTTCCTTCCTTCCTTTTTCTTATATCGTCCTCGCTCGTCCCTCATTCCTCCTCTCCCCCCCTTCGTTAGATAGAGAGGTACACCCCCACTATCATTATCCATCATCAGACACTAAATCCAGGTTCCCAGGACGACACCTCCTTCAGGATGCCTTGAGAGAGAGAGAGAGAGAGAGAGAGAGAATACTTTAAATAAGGTGAAGTGTCAAGAGAGAAAACCTTTTAGCCAAATTACAAGAATATACCATGATAGTGGGGGGGGGGGGATGGGTGGTAGGAAGAGAGGGGAGGAGGATAGGGAGGGAGGAATTAGGTTAGGTTAGGTTAACTCAGATTAATTTAGGTTAGTTTTCCTCCCCTCCCACCCTCCCTGTGTTCCGATTGGCCTAATCTCTCTGTGCTTAAATTGACCGACTTACTCTGTGCCCTGATTGGCCGGCTCTCTCTCGTACGCTGGTCCGGCCTCCTCTCAGATCACAACACCTAACACAATGCATAGAAGGTTAAACCCTCATGCATACACAAACACTTCCCCCCACAAACTCTCACATAAAAAGCACAAGGAAAAAAAGTAAACAAAATACCACAATCCCATTACACAGTAGAAGCTAAACTCTGAGGGATTTGGGGATTATTCCTGCAGACAATGGCATCAAAGTCGACAACACAACACGGAGTTAACAACGACAGATCAACACGGTCCAGGTCACGTAAGGCCACTGTGTGTGTGTTGGGCTATTCCCGTTTTCTATGATGGTTTTAATACGTTTTCTATGGTGGAGTCTTTTAAATATATATTAAAGTGATGGCAGTAAGTACATTTACCTTAATATTACCTTTAAATATTATCAAAATCATAGTATAGTAATGTTACCTTCAGAAAATATCACAAAGTATAACAAAATTATCAGAAAATGACTCAAATTACCAACAATTACCAACTTTCACAAAATAACACGACATAAAACAAATCACAAACAACATTCCAATCATTAATTACCCACAACTGCTGGCAATATCACACCTGGTTTGGTATAATTAGCGGCGGCCAGCACAGGTGTCCCCCCAGCACAGGTACACCCTCCAAGGCAGTTTGCAATTAAGAGTATTTTTCTGCCATATTTTTCTCACCTACCTGTCCTTGGCTATCACTCACACCTAAATTACCCTAATGAGACGACCCAAGACCCATTTATAACGCCAATGGCCATGATCCAAGCGTCCATTTTTGTCTCATAAACCACTAATGATTTTTTTAAACCTCATCTTCCTAATTTGTAAAACTATGTAAACAAGACTTAAAACTTCACAAACAGATGTAAACAAAACAAGGAATTCGGTACACTATGGGAAGAGACATTGTTGATAATTTTGCCATGACGAGCAGCCAATCAGGTGGAGAATACCGAAAAAATCTGGGTTCTAATTGGACAGGTGACGGCGTGAGGGCAGGAAACGGCAATCATTCAGAGTGCGCTTCTGACCAAAGCTAAAGGCTGTGTGTGTGTGTGTGTGTGTGTCGGGGTTTGGAAAATAGTGGGAGTTTTTGACAGCCCCGTGTGTGTGTGTGTGTGTGTGTGTGTGTGTGTGTGTGTGTGTGTGTGTGTGTGTGTGTCAAGGAGGAGGAGGAAGGAGACATAAACACGCGACTTGAGGCAAAATTTTATGCCATCGAAAAATAAAAAATAAATATTAAAAACCGCAAAACATTAAAAAAATAACAATTCTCACATTATATATTATCTACTTAAACACTATACAGTATATATATATAAAACAAGACTTTCACAACAATTCTCAATAATAAAGAAACAATTAAATTCTGTCTCCACCCCCCAAAATAAATAAAAAGGTAAAAAATCTAATTAAAACGCAAAAAAAAAATGTATGAAATATAAAAAAAAAAGACCCCAAACAAAACAGCAGGAGAAATGTTAGGTTTTTTGTACCTGTCGTTGGTGAAAATGTTGCCCAGGTGACGGCCATAAAGTGTAACACCACCTCATTTGCATACTCCTCCTCTTTCTCCTTTCCCATCATGCAAAATTGGCGAGCGTCGGCAGGTGTAAGGTGGTACAGGTCTCAGGTGAGTGTGTGTGTGTGTGTGACAGGTAGGTGGGTTAAGTGGACAGGTAACTGAGAGCAGGTAAGGTGAGCTCAATAAACACAGGTAAGTGAATAAAAGTGACTGGAGGTAAGTTAAGTGCGTAAGTGAGACCACCGCCTATCATCCCACGACCTCCTCTTCTCCACGACCTCCACTTCTCCACCTCCACGACCTCCTCTACTCCACGACCTCCACTTCTCCACGACCTCCACAACGTCTCAAGACCTTCAAGCAAAACACTTAACACAAATCCGATATAATTCCTTTAAAACGACTATAACAAATTAATCACCGAACAATTATAATCATCATCTAATTAATTCACATGGAATATTAATGACTCCCCTGAGAGGATCATTAATTACCTGGACGCTCCTCAATTACCTTTCTTATTTAGTTAATCTCAATGTACAATATATAACACTTATTAATCGTTCTTATTTTTTTTTAATTTACATTATTTTTATATTTTTGTATTATTTACGAGTCTCTCTCTCTCTCTCTCTCTCTCTCTCAATTAAACAACTCCCGGATGAAAACTTTTGAAGAACGACGCACCAACAGCCTGAGCTAAGACGACAAAAACACCACCAAAGAAAACGTGGAGGGGAGACATTATTGAGGGGAAACTCATAAACTTGGGCGGGAGGATCACGCAGCAACTTGGCGACACGGGCAGAATAAAAATAAATCCTTTCTACGAACTCAGGAAAAGATGGAAATTGTTTGGAAAAGCTGAAAAAATATTAAAAACAGAGGAAAAGTTTAAGGAGCAATTAAAAAAAGGGTAAAAGTTTTAAAATGTTATAAAGAGAGGAGAAAAAACGAGTGGAAATAATAAGAGAAAAAAGGAACAATAGGGCAAAATAAAAGCTTCCACAATTTAAAAAAAAGATACCCAAAATCAAAAATGAAAAAGAGAAAAAACAATAAGAGAAACACTACACAAGGGGCCATAAAAACTTGTTGCCCGCCATTATAAACCAACAGTTGAAACAGTCCAAGAAATGGTCCTGTACAGACAGTCATTTACTACCCCCACGACCCAACGACACATAAAGGTCAAGTTTCCAAACGAGTTCCAGCACTGACCTTTGACCTCTCCTAATGACCTGACCCCCTGACCTCTCTCCCAGAAGACCTGTCCCCTGGATACCTGACCTCTTTCCTAGATGACCTGACCCCTGACCCCTCTCAGATGACCTGACCTCTGATCTCTCTCCTGGATGACCTGACCCCTGACCTCTCTTAGATGACCTGACCTCTGATCTCTCTCCTGGATGACCTGACCCCTGACCTCTCTTAGATGACCTGACCTCTGATCTCTTTCCTGGATGACCTGACCCCAGACCTCTCTAAGATGACCTGACCTCTCTCCTGGATGACCTGACCCCTGACCTCTCTTCTATACTCCCGCACACCAACACCAACTAAATCTTCCACCACCATCAACTTACTGCTCTGGTGAACACGTCCTTACCACTACCGCCTCACGCTCGCTAGACAATGGCCCGCAAAAGACAGTAAATGGCCAAAAAAATCAGTAAATGGCCAACAGTTTAGAAAATGACCCAATAAAGGTAGTTAATGGTCCATATAAATCAGTAACTTGGACCATAAAATCAGAATATGGTCCACAAAAGACAGTAAATGGCCCACAAGACAGTTAATGGCCCACAAAGATCAGTAAATGGCCCACAAGACAGTAAATGGCCCTTCTGACACAGCTAAGAAAATAACTTAACTTACCATCTTTTTTTGAGAATCTAAGACCAAGATTATTATTTAATTTTCTCAGATTGACAATTTCACCTTCAAGGCTTCTGAGAGAGACTTAGGAGAGACAGTAAGGGGGTGAGACATTGTAGTGAGAGACAGAGAGATGTTAGGAGGACAGAGAGAGAGAGAGAGAGAGAGAGAGAGAGAGAGAGAGAGAGAGAGAGAGAGACCTTTGCTTTCTCTAATCGCGAGGAACACAAGTGAGTCAACAGGTGAGTGGTCAATCAACTCTTTCGTACCTGAGTGAATTAATTAACATAACCTACAGGTGATTGACACAGTTGAATAATCCATTTAACCTTTCTATTTGTTGTTTGGCATTGTTTACTTACCTACACGAACCTACGCGTCATCACTACGTCATCAACATATTACCAACACGTCATTACCACGTCACAAACACGTCATTACCACGTCACAAACACGTCATACCTACAACAAAAGACATAAACGTCACCATGGCAACAACACACACACACACACAGAGTTAAGGTATAGTCTCAGGCTAATTCTGACGCCATTTTGTTTGAAGTTAAATTAACCCGTCTGGCGCATTCTGGCATCTGTCTTTTTATTAATTGGAGTATTGTGTCACTCTCTCTCGACCCCCTCCTACTCGTCCTCGACCCCCTCCTACTCGTCCTCGACCCCCTCCTACTCGTCCTCGACCCTCCCTCTACTCGTCCTCGACCCTCCAGCTCGTCCACATCAGGATATGACCCGGAAAGTTATCGAGGATGCTTCTTGCACCCCCACCCTTCCTATATCTCGAGCCCAGACAGCTGGTGTGTGTGTGTGTGTGTGTGTGTGTGTGTGTGTGTGTGTGTGTGTGTGTGTGTGTGTGTGTGTGTGTGTGTGTGTGTTCTACTATGGCTGTTTGGCTCTCATCCTCCTCTCGCCTCTCTCTTTATCAATCCCTCCTCTTTCTCCCTACCTTCTCTCCCTCTCTGTCCCCCACTCCCCTCTCTTACTCTCCTTGCCCCCAATTCCTCTCCTCAATTTCTCGTTTTTCTCACTTTTTCTCCACTTTCATCCTCCACTATCTCGCCTCACGACCAAACTTGGTACACAGATGCTCATCACCCACCAATCACACCTTGGAAACACACTGACGTCACAATCACATTATGCATCACCCACCAATAACACCTTGGAAACACACTGACGTCACAATCACATTATGCATCACCCACCAATTACACCTTGGAAATACACTGACGTCACAATCGCATCATGCATCACCCACCAATCACACCTTGGAAACAGACTGACGTCACAATCACATCATGCATCACCCACCAATCACACCTTGGAAACACACTGACGTCACAATCACATCATGCATCACCCACCAATCACACCTTGGAAACACACTGACGTCACAATCACATCATGCATCACCCACCAATCACAACTTGAAGTGTCGGATTACAATAGAGGGTATACTGTTTACTCTAATAGTTTACCCTTAATTTACATAAACAATGGGTGTAGGTGAGAATGGGGATAACACGACACAACATTACAGTGGCGCTGGTGACTATAGTGGTGCTGGTGACTATAGTGGTGCTGGTGACTATACTGGCGCTGGTGACTATACGGCGCTGGTGACTATAGTGGTGCTGGTGACTATAGTGGCGCTGGTGACTATAGTGGTGCTGGTGACTATGTGGCGCTGGTGACTATAGTGGCGCTGGTGACTATAGTGGCCTGGTGACATAGGGCGCTGGTGACTATAGTGGCTCTGGTGACTATAGTGGCGCTGGTGACTATAGTGGCCTGGTGACTATAGTGGTGCTGGTGACTATAGTGGCCCTGGTGACTATAGTGGCGCTGGTGACTATAGTGGCCCTGGTGACTATAGTGGCGCTGGTGACTATAGTGGCGCTGGTGACTATAGTGGCGCTGGTGACTATAGTGGCTGGTGACTATAGTGGCCCTGGTGACTATAGTGGCGCTGGTGACTATAGTGGCGCTGGTGACTATAGTGGCGCTGGTGACTATAGTGGCGCCATACTATATTAATAATAAACTTTGGGGACAAAGACAGTTGCTGTACCCATGTGGCGTGACGACTCGTTAAGCAAAAGCATTCAATCAACTTTCACCAACCTGTAACACGACTAACAAACCAACAACAAGGTGCGTTGTGAGTGTGTTGTGAGTGTATTGTGAGTGTGTTGTGAGTGCGTATGGAGGGACTCTTCTTCTAGTCAGTGAGTGTGTCAGAAAAGTCCTCAGGGGTAAAGGAGGTAAAGTGGGGAAAGGATGAGAGAGAGATGAAGAAACATGCTGAGTATGATGGACGGCGGGGGGGAGGAGGAGGGAGGAGGGAGGGAGGGGAGGGAGGAGGGAGGGGAGGGGAGGAGGGGAGGGAGGGAGGGGGGAGGGGAGAGGGAGGGAGGGAGGGGAGAGGGAGGGAGGGGAGGGAGGGGGAGGAGGGAGGGAGGGAGGGAGGGAGAGGGAGAGGGAGGGAGGGGAGAGGGAGGGGGAGGGAGGGAGAGGAGGGGAGGAGGAGGGAGGGAGGAGGGAGAGGGAGAGGGAGGGAGGGAGAGAGGAGGGAGGGGAGAGGGGAGGGAGGAGGGAGAGGAGGGGGAGGGAGAGGGGAGGAGGGAGGGAAAGAGGGAGGGGGAAGGAGGGGGGAAAGAGGAGAGTGCAGTCTGACAGGTGTTTTGACTGTAGAAAGTAACTGGTGACAACTAGTGCATAACAGTGACTCTTGGATGACTGTCACGGATTCAACTGGACCGTGGTGTGTGTGTGTGTGTGTGTGTGTGTGTGTGTGTGTGTGTGTGTGTGTGTGTGTGTGTGACTAACTATTTAACAACAAAGTAACTAACTGGTCCTCACATCCCCATCCCAGCACATCCCAATTCCCTATATAAGGAGCACATCTCTCCCTCCCTCACATCACCATTCTCGGCCAGGTGTCTATATTAAGAAATGGCTGAAGGTGGGGCGGCGTACCATGAGGGCGTGTGTGGGCGTGGATGATCATGTGGTTATTAGTATGTGTGGATGGGTGTGTTTTATATTACTACTACCACACACACACACACACACACACACACACACACCACCTACCTAAGACGAGACACAGAGTAAACCAAGTGCTTCAACCCGCTTCACCTAACACCTTATCCGATAAAACCCCTCAAGAGATGTCTGTCTGTCTGTCTGTCTGTCTGTCTGTCTGTCTGTCTGTCTGTCGCTCGCTGCATTAGTTTACAAGGTGAGAAATTTGCCTCGTGTGTCTTCTCGTGGAATTTGAGTTTGAAGGTTCAGAATTTGCAATGTGTAATTTGCATAGTTGAACGTTATTTTGCACCTCAAGACAAAAGAGAAATTGCAATATGTACCTCGCAATGTTATGCAGTATTTGGGATTTAAAGAGAGAGAGAATTTGCAGAATCTCGTTGCAATGTTACGCCTTATTTTGGGCTTAAGAGATAAGAGAATTTGCAACGTGCATCTTGGCAATGTAGCTCAGCGCGTTGCACTTAACGATAACAGAAATTGCATTGCGTATCTTGCAGTGTTGGGTGTTCATTGTGTACTTACAGACAGATAACTTGCAATATGTCATGCAATGGAGGTGTATATTGCAATTACAGATAAACATTTTCACGCGTTTATCTTGCAATTTTGTGAGGTATTTCAACTTAAAGACGGACACTTTGCTGTTTGCCTTGCAGCAGGCAGTTCACAGTACAGGTATCTTGCAAGATATGGGTAACAATGAGCAACAGTCGTCAACACTGTCAGCATCTTGTCAAAACCTTACGCCCAGCTGTCAGCATCTTGTCAAAACCTTACGCCCAACTGTCAGCATCTTGTCAAAATCTTACGTCAGCTGTTAGCATCTTGTCAAACCACCCAGCTGTCAGCATCTTGTCAAAACCTTACGTCAACTGTCAGCATCTTGTCAAAACCTTACGTCAGCTGTGCATCCCAGCTGTCAGCATCTTTCAAAACCTTACACCAACTGTCAGCATCTTGTCAAAAACACCCAACTGTCAGCATCTTGTCAAACCGCCCAGCTGTCAACATCTTGTCAAAACCTTACACCCAGCTGTCAGCATCTTGTCAAAACCTTACCCAGCTGTCAGCATCTTGTCAAAACCTTACGCCACTGTAGCATCTTATCAAGTACTTAAAACCAACTGTCAACAACTCGTCAAGCACTTACCCACCAAGGACTTTATTTTGGTCAAGAACTTTAATTTTGTCATGGACTTTCTTTTGTTCTGGGTTTCTTCTTGTCCTGAGCTGAGACAATGTCGAGTTTTCAGACATTTCCTAACACACAAAATAAAACAGACGAGTATTTTTTTGGGGAGAGGGAGAGGGGGAGGAGAGGGGGAGAGGGAGAGGGGTGGGGACGAGTGTAAATAATATGATACTTGGAACAGTTTCATATTTTCAGATCATAAGACATTTTGAGACACACTTGGGACATTTTCAGACATGGTATTTTCAAGCTCGACCCGTCCAAATGGCTGAGAGAGTTAGGTTAGGTTAAACGTAGGTTAAATTAAGTTTAGGTGATGAGGGAGGGAGGGAGGGAGGGAGGGAGGGAGGAGAGAAACCACTGTAAATTTCCTATCAGCGCGACGGACAGGTGATCAGGAGACAATACTGTAATTTAAATGCCTATCGATGGAGGGAGGGAGGGAGAGGGAAGGAAAGGTGGGAGAGAGAGGATAGGGAAGAAGAGCGATGGAAGAACAGAGAGAGAGGGAGAGTGAGGAAAGGGGGGAGAAGGATTATGAGGAAAATGTCAGAGAGAGCTGTGAGGTGGTGTGAGGGAGAGCGTCAGGGGGAGAGATGTGAGTGTGTGAGGGAGAGCGTCAGAGGGAGAGGTGTGAGTGTGTGAGGGAGAGCGTCAGGGGAGGGTGTGAGTGTGTGAGGGAGAGCGCCAGAGGGAGAGGTGTGGAGTGTGTGAGGAGAGCGTCAGGGGGAAGGTGGAAATCTTCTCTGGCTGTACACCTGATTCTTACAGATAATCTAGAGAGGAAGGGAGGGAGGTGTAGGGGAGAGGGGAGGAGGTGGGAGGGAGGTGTAGGAGGGGGAGATGGAAGAGGATTACTGAAGAGATCGGCAGAGAAGGTGGATGAAAAAGAAGGAGAGAGAGAGAGAGAGAGAGAGAGAGAGAGAGAGAGAGAGAGAGAGACCTAGACACCGTGCATGACCCCAGGAGACTACACAGTTCTTCACGCTCTGGTGTTTATGTGGGCGTGAAGACTGGCTGACCCAGGTTACGTGTTGTGGAGGAAAGAGGAGGAAGATGGGCCGTGGGTTCTAGGATGGGGTCACCAGGGTTATGATTTACCTGTCGATCTATGAGGCCTGAGTCACACACAGGTATACATTCACCACACACACACACACACACACACGGAGAGAGGACAGGCATAGAGATCTCCCAACAAAGACTAGTACCTATCAGTGTCTGGAACCAGAGGACAGGTAAACAGGCCCAAAACCAATACAATAGGATGGCCACTTCCCACACCGCCACCACACAAGGTTATAGGTTATTTAGGAAGACCAGTTTGGGGAGTTAGGGTTAGGTTAGGGGAACAGTTGTGGGAGGGGGGATGAGGTGGTGCTGAGGGGAGAGGTGGTAGGGCGCAGAGGTGATGCGGGAGGGGAGGGAGGGGCAGGAGGGGAGGAAGGAGGGGCAGGGAGAGGAGGAGAGGGGCAGGGGAGGAGGGAGGGGCAGGGGAGAGAGAGGGAGAGGGAGGGGAGAGGAGAGGAGGAGGCAGGGGGAGGGAGAGGGGCAGGGGAGAGGGAGTGAGGGGCAGGGGAAAGGAATGAGAGGCAGGGGAGAGGAGAGGAGGAGGGGCAGGGGAGAGGGAGTGAGGGGCAGGGAGAGGAGAGGGGGAGAGGAGAGGAGGAGGGGGAGAGGGAGAGGGAGGAGGGGCAGGGGAGAGGAGTGGGGCAGGAGGAGGGGGGGAGGGAGCAGGAGAGGGGGGAGGAGAGGGAGTGAGGGGCAGGGAGAGGAGGAGGGGCAGGGGAGAGGAGGGAGGGGCAGGGGAGAGGAGGAGGGGCAGGGGAGAGGAGGCAGGGGAGGAGGCATGAGAGGGGAGGGGCGGGGAGGAGGGTACTGGGGTGGGGCAGTGGGGGGGAACGAGGGCAGGGGGCGCACCTGCAGATGGCTTTATGTGAGGTAACCAGGGTTTGAGGGCGGGGAGACGTATAGGCGAGACCGGCCAAGTTTAAGAAGTGGGAGGCGAGGGGAGAGGGGGGGGAGAGGGGAGGAAGAGGGGAGGAGGAGAGGGAGGGAAGAGGTGGGGAGAGGAGAGGGGGGGAGGGGAGAGGGGAGGGGAGAGGGGGAGGGAGAGGGGAAGAGGGGAGGAGAGGAGAGGAGGGAGAGGATTTTTTGTGGAAGTAATTCACGGGGAAGCCCAAGACTTGAAGGGTTTTGGGGAGGAGAGAGAAATGGTGGTGGGGAGGATACACCTGAGGAGAGAGGAGGAGGAGAGGCAGTACTGATAATGGGGAGAATACTAAGTAGGAGAAGGAGATGGACACACACACACACACACACACACACACTAACCTAACCCATCAACTATCCACACCCATGGTTATATATCATCAGCTTGCAATAATAATAATAAAATAATAATAATAATAACTCTTGTGATTATGATGAAGTGAGGGAGGAGATGAGGAGGAAGGAAGGGGGAGGGGGGAGGGGGGGGAGGGGGGAAGACAGCGCAGTAAATGGCTTTTCTTAAGAGGAGTTGTGAAAGACGAAATGAATTTTACGTTTACGGGGATAAATGGCTCTTCTTGAGGACGTTTGTAAAGAAATGAATTACTGATGTGCTGTGTGTTTTTTTTCGTGTTTTCCCATGATAAATGGCTTCTATGAGGAGACTGTAAAGGTCGAAATTAGTTATTCATGTTTTAATGTTACCCGAGAGAGAGAGAGAGAGAGAGAGAGAGAGAGAGAGAGAGAAATGGCCTCTTACAGTGTTCATTATAAACTAAATGTCTTATAGTTCCCGGTAAAAGAAGGCCCCTTGGCGGTCTCTGTAAAGGACGAGATTAATTTTTATCTCACTTTTACTTCCTGTTAATGAAAAGATAAAATGTTTCAGCCATCAAAGAAGACCCGACGCTCTACCTCCCCCAGGCTGACCTGACCCTCTCACATACTCCCCCTCCTACCTCTACACACCTCAGTACTCCTCACACACATCTCAGTACCCCCTCAGTACTCTCCAGTACCCCTAAATTCGAGTACCACTTGAAGACATGCGCGAGACCTGACAGTAAAAAATCTAACACCTGAAGGAGTAGCAGAAGAAGTATTTAAAGACCGGAGGCAGGTACTAATACAGCCCCTGGAGGAGCTATTGGCTGGAGAACTGACGTAATAAAAAAGGTTATATCCTGAAGGGGTGGAAGAAGAGGGTGGTGAGGAGGTGTTCAAGAGCCCAACCCCACCCCTCCCTCCCGCCGGTAAGTACTGAGGGACGCTCTGAAAGTGCTTGTGGCTAACTTCACCACCTCCTTCACCGCCTCCTTCACCACTTTCTCCTCCCTCACACACTAATTCACTACCACCTCCTCACCGCCACCACACTGCCAGCCACCACCACCACCTCCACCACCGGAGATCAAAGACCCTCAAGTCCTTAATAATATTCAGGGCCTGGGGGTAGCAGGGAAGTTCTGTGATGATGATGCTAAACAAAGGAAGAACATCATCTTTACACTCTACCATACGTGTATACTGTGTCTTCAAGATTATGTACTCACAATGTACTTTACAAGATGAGCTTTTACAAATATATGTACCATCAGTGTAGAAGAAAAGTAGTAAAAGTAGTAGTAGTAGTAGTAGTAGTAGTAGTAGTAGTAGTAGATGAACAGAATCTCACACAAAGTTTCTCCCAACACATGTTACTTTGAGTGCATGTGTGTGAGCTGTGAGGCCCTTGTGGAATCCCCTGAGTATTTCCGGTGTGTGTGTGTGTGTGTGTGTGTGTGTTCTACAAAAAATCAATATATTTTAAACGATAAACAAAAATATCCTGTACAAATAAACAAAATCTTTCCACAGTAAAACCTCTATAACGAACTATATATAGATGAAAGTCCGTTATATCGAGGTTTCACTATAGAATTAAAAAAAATTAAAAAGTCATACAAAAAACAACATTTTTTTTCTATACACCACATACATAAAAATTTATATATAAGACTCAATGGTGGAGTCTTATCAAGAACACGTGAGCCTCAAGTCTTATAGAAAGGACTGGCCTGGTTACCTTCGGGGACGACCTCAGAATACTGACCATTATCTTGGAGGAGGACCTGGCCTCTTTAAGGGCTCGCGTGTGAGGGGAATGTTTTTAGTAGAGGGAGGTGGGGAGGGGAGGGGTGTAAGGGGGAGGAAGATATATAGCAGGGGGGATAGGGGAGATTAGGGGAGGAATGGGGAGTAGAGGGGATTATTATGGGTATTCACATGGGGGATTTAAAAGTTTTCCTGCCTGTAATTATTTTTTCAACGAACGAGAGAGAGAGAGAGAGAGAGAGAGAGAGAGAGAGAGAGAGAGAGAGAAAATGTGTATGTATGTATGTATGTATGTATGTTACTTTTACACACACACACATACACTAGACACAAACAAACAAAAAATGTCTTTACATATACACAGAATATGTCTAATTAGCAAGAATATATACACACAAACTACAAAGTAAGAATACACAGAAATAGGTACAGTACATCCATTTATATACTTCTGTGTACATGTAACAAGGTGTACACTGTGCACTCAGAATAATTAAGTGTCAAGAGTATTTCAATATTATTACATTCATCTGTCAAACATTTCCACGATACAACATTCCTAACATTCCTTCAACATTTATACGTCAATAAGATGGTAAAGGTATTATTATTATTATTTTAGTAGTCGTAGTAGTAGTAGTAGTAGTAGTAGTAGTAGTAGTAGTCGTAGTAGTAGTAGTAGTCGTAGTAGTAGTAGTAGTCGTAGTAGTAGTAGTCGTAATAGTAGAAGAGAAAGAAGGAAGCAAGTGAAGAGATCAAAAAAGGGAGGAGGAGGAGGAGGGGAGGGGAGGGGGGGGGGGGAGGGGGAGGGGAGGGGAGGAGGGGGAGGATGGGGGAGGGGGGGAGGGGAGGAGGAGGAGGAGGTGCTACATACAACCTGAGGCATAGTTGTCATGGATACATCCTCCTTCTTTTTACAGTACTTTTCCTTCCTCCACCCATCCTCATCTCCCTTTTCTTTATTTCTCTCCTATCCCTTCTGTTTCTTCACTATCTATTCTTTTCCTCTTTCTCCTTTCTCTCCCCCCCCACTTCCTCTGCTATAAAAAGTGATGCTCACACTGCCACCATCTTGTCTGAGGGTTGGCGACCACGGCCCTCCACACCAAGACGTCTGAGAGAGAGAGAGAGAGAGAGAGAGAGAGAGAGAGAGAGAGAGAGAGAGAGAGAGAGAGAGAGGGGGATGTCCACAACAGGCCCAAGACTTCTGTAAGCAATTTCAGGCACGGCGGGAGGTAATGGTCCGGGGGGATGGGGGATGGGAGGGGGGGAGGATGGAGGGTAAAGTGTCCGGTTATGCAACAGTAAAATGGGGAGCCAGTGAGGCCTTCCTCCACTAATTAAACCCGTGTTATTGTGTAGTCACGTCTGCTCCTGCCTACTACCCCGTGACCTCTACCACCTGACTGACTGCCTCTCTTATCTTTTATCCTCACTACACCATGGCCTTCACGAACTGACTTACTGTGTGTGGAGAGAGAGACATACAGGTGACCCCAACAGGTGTTTCTGGTCGCCATGACAACCACACGCCTGAGGTCAAGACTCTCCCTCACTCTGACAACGAGAGAGAGAGAGAGAGAGAGAGAGAGAGAGAGAGAGAGAGAGATCCCAGAATACATGAGATATAATACTTCGTGTCCCTCCTCCCCGTCCCCTCTCATCAACTATGACTAATTTTCTGCACCACTAATGGATATCTGATGGAGGCAACACCTTAATTATTAATATTGTTCAAAACATACATACATACATACATACACACACACATACATACATACACACATACATACATACATACATACATACATACATACACACACATACATACATACACACTATCCTTCCAACAATATAATTACAAACTTTTAATATCGTGCGCGTGATGGTAGGTGGTAGGTGATGGTGGTGATAGGTGATAGTGGTGGTAGGTGATGGTGGTGGAAGATGGTGGTAGTAGGTGATGGTGTAGGTGATGGTGTAGGATGGTGGTGGTGGGTGGTGGTGGTGATGGTGGTGTGTGATGGTGGTTGTTTGGTGGTAGGTGATGGTGGTAGTAGGTGATGGTGGTAGTAGGTGATGGGTGGTAGTAGGTGATGGTGGTAGTAGGTGATGGTGGTGGTAGGTGATGGTAGGTGATGGGGTAGGTGATGGTGGTGGTAGGTGATGGTGGTAGGTGGTGGTGGTAGGTGATGGTGGTAGTAGGTGATGGTGGTGGTAGGTGATGGTGGTAGGTGATGGTGGTAGGTGATGGTGGTAGTAGGTGGTTCGGGATTCAGTTACGTGTACGGGTTCGAATTGGTTTGGGATTCGGTTCCGGGACAGGACTCGGGTACGGGGTTCGGAGATTAGTGTGAGCCCAACAAAACACTTCCTCCTGACGATAGTTGCTGACACCGCTGACTGACACGTCCATTATAGGGAAATACACCCCGCCGAGTGCAGGGAATATCTGGGGAGAAATTCTCAAGGAAGGAATTCGGGGGAAATTCCCTAAACCAGAAACTGAGATACGAGAGATAGAGTAATTCCACACACACACACACGCACACACACACACACACACACACACACGCACACGCACACGCACAGATCCTGCCAAGATTTTCCTTAATCCTCAGAAAAGACTCGACCCACAAATCCACTCAAGTGTGTCTAGGAAGAGGAGGAAGGGGAAGAGGAAGAGAGTGAGAGGAGGAATAGGAGGAGGAGGAGGAAAGGTAAATGAGAGAAAGAGAGAGAGACCTGACAACACTATACTCTCTCTACTCTAACAGCTCCGAGAGAGAGAGAGAGAGAGAGAGAGAGAGAGAGAGCGTATAATTATGTATGCGTGTGTGTGTGTGTACCATAAAACACCGCATTACAGTACCACACACACACAAGGTCTATTTTCCCACACGAAGGCTCCGTGACCGTCAACCTTACGCGCAATACAGATCCGCGCCAATTGTTATATCGTGTGTGTGTGTGTGTGTGTGTGTGTGTGTGTGTGTGTGTGTGTGTGTGTGTGTGTGTGTGTGTGTGTGTGTGCACCTGGGGACCGGAATGAATAATGTGTAGAGGGAAAAATTTCACGACCTATGCAGCAGTACACAGTGTACTCTCTCTCTCTCTCTCTCTCTCTCTCTCTCTCTCTCTCTCTGTCTGTCTGTCTCAGCCGTGTTACAGTTGGGAGCCTCCAGGCCAAACCAGCAGTGACAAGCGAGGTCATTCGGCGGTTAACTGCATGCCGAGACGACCTGAGAGAGAGAGAGAGAGAGAGAGTGGGAAGAAGAGAAAAGAAAGAAAAAAGAAGGAATGGAAGAGAGAGAGAGGTCAGTGAGAAGGAAGAGACAGGTTAGTGAGAGGGAGGGAAGAGTGAGAGGGAGGGAAGAGAGAGAGGGGAGGAGAGAGAGAGGAGGACTAGTGACCACCCAAATGTTTATCGGGGTACACCAAGTGAATGGTCGGGTTTACTGTGTTATATATCTACGTTAGTGTCACAGTGGTCAACATCCGGCAAGTGAATGTTTAAGAATGTTTATGTTATGTTGATGTTATGTTGATGTTATATTCTGTTATGTTATGTTGATGTGATGTTGTGTGTCTAGCGGTCAACATCTTGTAAGTGAATGTTTAAGAATGTTTACGGTAATATTTGTGTCAAGGGTTGAATATATACAAGATAAATGTTAAATTAATGTTACTATCGTTAACATTAAGTAAATAAAGTGAATGTTTAAATCAATATCACATTATGCAAATCAGTTTACGCACAAAATCTTCAAAAAAAAAATTAAGAAAACAAACAAAAAAACACAAACTGAAAACAATAATAAAAACACAATATGCAAATTAGTTTCTACAATATCCAGCAGCTACAAACACCGTAAAACACACTGTACTAGTAGGATAATATGATAAAAACACAGGTGTAGTGAACATTATCCTCCGGCAGGCAACATATATTTTCTAACATAAAAAAACTCAGCCCTGAAATATATGCAAATTAGATTACCCGGCGCCTAAGATTTTGCAGGCGACCAAAATTTACTTTTAGGAAAATAAATATTGCAAGGAAAATAGGTCAAGTCAGGTCAGGTCAGGTTGTATTGAGGTAATTTCGTTCATTCATAACTACTACTACTACTACTACTACTACTACTAATAATAATAATAATAATAATAATAATGTGGTCTATGTATAAATTGTCATTATTATTATTATTATTATTGTAATTATTATTATTCATTTGTTTATTTTTAGTGGAAGAAGACGAAGAACAACAACAAAATAAAAATAAGTGAATATCAGTTAGTTCCAATGAATACACACACACACACACACCACGACCTCATCTGCAAATTTGGTAAGAAGCTTCTGCACCATCCCCGACACCGGCTCCTACTACCACCTGAGATCCCTAGCCCGAGAATTGCTGTTCGACACCACAACCGCATCCAGCCCATACGTGCACGAACTGATCGCTATAAGAACAGCCCAGTCCCAACCATTGTAAAAATTATCAATAACTTGTAATAGACCAGTGTATTCACTCCCAGTAAACACTACTTCTTGCACTGTCACTGTGTTGAAATGCCCTGTAGTTTGAGCTTTTCCCCATCTAGTTATTATATGTCTTATTTGTGTCACTTATGTTACTTGTATATTATTTGTAATTCGTAACCCATTCCCCAAATATGTAACTGTATATTTTCAGCCTTCTGGCTGCCAAGCTCTTTCAATAAACCGTTAATTATTATTTATTATTATTATTATTACCACACACACACACACACGTTAGCGTGGATCAGGTACACGGATAAGACACCTGTTTAATTGGGAAACACCTGTGACACTCTCCCTCTCCTCCCTCCCTCTCTCCACCACCACTCTCCCTCTCTCTCCACCACCACTCTCCCTCTCTCTCCACCACCACTCTCCCTCTCTCTTCACCACCACTCTCCCTCTCTCTTCACCACCACTCTCCCTCCCTCCCTCACGTCTCAGGACTCATCAAAAATAATGAAAGCTCTACAAGAGACGCACAGCTTATACATAAATTATATATGTAAGGCTAAACATGTATACAAAATTTAAATATACGAGTCAGAAGGTATACATAAAATACACATAACTAATAATACATACATGACCTACGAGATATACCTGTACAGACTCAAAATATACATAAAGTCAATATACATAACCAAGTAACCATAATAACGGTACTCATACAAGTATACAGTTATCACAATACATACACAATCACCCAGAATGTATACATGACTACCTATGTATACAGAACCATTCATACAGTATAGACCTATCTTATGTATTTCAACCACTCTCTGATTACTGTAATTTGTTGAGTTGAAATTATTTTACTTAATGTTACTGTAATAGGCAATACAGTATTATATGTAGTTTATTATGTATGTATGTATGTATGTATGTATGTATGTATGTATTATAACATCAAAAGACTCACTGTACTCACCACCAGATGTCACCTCAGTCACTATACTCTACAACTCACCTGTAAAAATAAGAATAATTATATTAATCTACAGGTAAACTAACCAGTAAATATATTATTATTATTTTTTATTATTATTATTTATTATCATTATTATTATTATTATTTATTATATACCATTATTCCACCCATTACTCCTCCCCCTTTCTCTCTTCCTCTTCCCTCCATCTCTATTCCCTCACCTCTCCCTCTCTCCACCATCAGCATCCCTTTTTATCGACTGTTATCGCTATCTATTCCACTTCCCCTCAAACATCATTATTTACCTCACACACACACACACACACACACACACACACACACACACACACACTCAATGACGTCACGCTGACCCAAGTTAAATAAATCCGATGAAGCGTAAAAACGGCGGAGCAAATTTATCGGATCTCCTCAATTTTGGCGGAAAAATCAGTAAAAATATCGAAATGACTTTTAGTTCCTTTGTTTATTTACCTCTGACGTCAGCTGATGTTTGTTTACGTTCACCAAGTGATTTACGTCAGCTGATTCCGTTTGTTTACATTTACATTTACACACACACACTTATCATACACAAACAATGCATACACATACCTTCACACACTCAAACATACACTCAAATACACACACACGCACACTTCAACCCTTACATACCACGGCGAGGGCTCCAACCCACCCACCCGCACACCCCACCACGCACCCACAAAGCCCACGAGTCCGATAACTTAACCCCTCGAGTACAATATCCTGGTACTCAAGATTCTACCGTAAATAAATATAATCTGATTCAGGAAAAAAGTTAATAACGTCAGGATTTCTCGGACCAGCAGACACCCAGAGGCAGTAAGTCGTCTTAAGTGAACAGAATGAAAAGAAAACGACCGAATCTTTCAGTAGCACGGACCACTGAGGGGGAATGAAAGGCTTTTATACGAGTACAATAATGTAAGTGATTGTGGTTGTCATTGTGGTTGTCAGGGGGACGTGATTGTGGTTGTCAGGGGGCGTGATTGTGGTTGTCAGGGGTGCGTGATTGTGGTTGTCAGGGGTACGTGATTGTGGTTGTCAGGGGGACGTGATTGTG
>NW_024738030.1:27500-87500 GCF_018991925.1 Homarus americanus | reverse complement strand
AAATATTAACTATTGTTTATGGTGTGTCGTATATTTTAAGCTATTGTTCGTAGTTTACCTTAATTGGATCAGGTGAAGATAAGGTATAATAGCCCCGGCTTATTTCACCTGATGATTCAACACCCTAACATTACCTGGAGGGGTTAGGTTGGGTTAGGTTAGGTTAGGTTAGGTTAGGTTAGGTTAGATTATGTTAGGTTAGGTTAGAATACTTAATCAACAGGTAAAACAAACTCGGGTGTCTAATCTTCATATGATCCTCTTAACTTTAATCTCCCGCTCACAGTACACGGTATATAACTCCTCCAGGCTAACCTTGCTCAGGGCTAAGGTAAACCCTCGACACAATGGCTGGCTCCAACCGTTGAAGAAAAGGCCTTTGGTCTCTCTCCACCCACACACACACCCACACACACACACACACACTCTAGACCTATGACAATGTTAACAATGGTCACATAATACATTGTTTACAACTTTAAAATACAGCGATCACAGCAGCCAAGGACAACAATGTTTACAGCAGCCTCAGAATACAATGTTTACACAGTACACCAGCCCGCGCCGTTTCTGAGAAGCTACGAAATACCTCTGATGGAACGCTGCCAAGGTGTATGTGTGTGTGTTAATTATGTTCCCTGGAGCCTACACTAGCCCAGGAGTTTGCCAGGAAGGAGGTGGTGAAGGGGGAGGAGAGAGGGGGGAAGTAGGGGGATGGGAGAGGAGGGAGGAGGGGGATGGGAGAGGAGGGGAAGGAGGGGATGGGAGAGGATGGAATGGAAGGATGGGAGATTGGGGAGAAGGAAGCAGAGAATGGGGGAAGATGTAAGTGGGATTGAGAGGAAGGGGGGGGGAGAGGGAGGGGGTAAAGTCCTTGGCTTCAGGTTTTGTGTTAGCAGACGTTAGTGTATGTGGGGGTAGGGGGGTTGGAGAGGTGAGTATGTTGGAGGGGTTAGCGAGGAGGTTTTGAAGAGCTGGAGAGGTTAGGTTAAGTTGGGTGAGGTTTGGTTAGGTTAGGTTGACAAGAAGCGGACTGAGTTGTGTTTGATTGACGACACCCTAAGCTAATAGAGACCCAGTGTATGTATGTATGTATGTATGTATGTATGTATACGAAAGTGTGTATACAACAGAGCAACATACACAAGAGACTAACACACATACATCAGACTGGTAAACACTAAGCATCAGGTCATAATGTAAACACTGGCCAGGGGGATAGGTTATAATGTGTTGTATATACGTCAATTCCCTGAGCCCACACTGACCTACATCCTGGGAAAAAAACACAAATTTGTTCATTTTTTTCCTAGGACGGTAGAGGTTGAGTGGGTGTGTGTGTGTGTGTGTGTGTGTGTGTGTAGAGAGAGATGGATGGGATTGACGGGGGATTGATCTGTGAGGTGTTGAAGTGGGTTGGGTTCAATAAGAAGAAAGAAAGAAAGAAAGAAGAGGTAAAGAAGAAAACAACTAGAGAAAAGAACAGTGGAACAGGTTATTGAACACAGATGGACATGGGTGATCATTACCAACACACACACACACACACACACACACACACTGTATAATAAGAGACGTCGTAGGTTTTATCGAGGTCAAGCCATAGGTCAATGCAATGCCTGACTCGCCTTGATGACTACCTGCCTGTCTGCCCCAGAGAGCTTTCTTCATAACCTGACCTAATATTGTTGTTGTTGTTAGTGGTGGTGGTGGACTGAGGGTTGGCGACCACGGCCCACCACCACCCAAAAGTTTTTATGTAAGAACTGGACACACACACACACACACACACGGTCACCAAGAGTGTCCCTGGCAAGTAGTTGGGAATTACCATGAACCATCAACAGGATACCCCCCCCCCCGTGTCTCTACCCCACACACGCTTCACTGTTGATGCTGTGACCTCTACACACTCTTAATTACACATCTTAGTAACGACACCTCACCTGTAACCACCAGGGAATGACTGTACCTGTAATATATACCTGTGTCTGTACATTTAAGTCACTACCTGTATGATACTGCCACTACCTGCTAACTACAGAGTAACACCTATAACACACCTTCAATAACCCTATCATCCTCGTATCATCCTGTAACAAAAACTAATCCCATTAACCTACAAATCACAGTAATTAATAACAAAATACAGGTAAACACACTCCCATTACACGTGTAGGCCTCATTAGTCCTACCCTACCTGTATTACCCCGTTATGCTAATTCAACATAACACTGTAATAACATTGGCTGCCATTATGCGCATTACATAACGTTGGTAATTGGGGCTGGTGTCCTGGACTGAACTGATGGAGTGATTTTATGAATGTAGGTTTGTTATTTTATGTGGTAGTAGTAGTAGTAGTAGTAGTAGTAGTAGTAGTAGTAGTAGTAGTAGTAGTAGTAGGAGGTGGACAATGTTTAGTGATAGTAGTGGAACTGATGATGGTATAGATGTTAATGGTGGTAGATAGTGGTTAATGGTGGTAGATAGTGGTTAATGGTGGTAGATAGTGGTTAATGGTGGTAGATAGTGGTTAATGGTGGTAGATAGTGGTTAATGGTGGTAGATAGTGGTTAATGGTGGTAGATAGTGGTTAATGGTGGTAGATAGTGGTTAATGGTGGTAGATAGTGGTTTATGGTGGTAGATAGTGGTTTATGGTGGTAGATAGTGGTTTATGGTGGTAGATAGTGGTTTATGGTGGTAGATAGTGGGTGGGGGGGTGACACAAGGGCTGGTCTGAAGGGTGGGAAGTTCTAACCTGAATGAGAAAAAGTGAAAGTTTAACATCTGCCACGCCTGTATAAAACACACACACACACACACACACACACACAGTAAACCCGTAAATTAAATCAAATAACAACAATCCCTCATAAAAAATACAAGCGAGCCAATCAAAATTAACGTCAATTAAACCCTCTCCTCCTATTGGTGCAAATAAAACAGGAGCTCGAGTAACGGGACAAAAGTTTGATATTTAAATACGGGAGTAAACAAAACATTACGTCACTAGTGGAGGAATGATGGAGGGATAATGGTGAAGGAAATGTAGGCGGATATGATGAAATTAGGGAGTGTGAGGGAGGAGGGAGGGGGGAGGGAGGGGGGGAAGGATGGGAGGAAGGGGATGGGAGGGAGGGGAGGGAGGGAGGAGGGAAGGGAGGGGGATTGGAGCAGGACGTCAGGGGGTGGGACGGGGAAGAATGTGTGTGTGTGTGTGTGTGTGTGTGTGTGTGTGAGAGCAGGTCATAACACACCCCCTCACACTCAGTCAGTGTATAAGTTATTCATTCTCTGTTACAACAAAACACACACGTCTCTGCTCGGCTCAACAGTGACAGGTGTTGACAGGTGTATGATTAACGCTAATACACCAATGAAACAATACTTCGCCACTTTACCTGATCGCCAAATTCCGTGACTGGAATCGACAGAGGTTCAGTTGGGCGAATGATGCGGTGAGGTGTGGCCGGTTAGTCGGGTTTTTGGCCACGGCCTGAGGACTATTTGTCAAGGTGGTGGTAGTAGTAGTAGTAGTAGTAGTGAGTAGTGGCAGTAGTGGAAAGAAAGAAAGAAAGAAAGAAAGGAGAGAGAGAGAGAGAGAGACCAGGTCACCACAAAGAGGCCAATTCCTCCACCAGACTAATGAACATACAGATAACATCAGGAGGGTCATTATATACTTCCCCTGAGATCACGTGCTGGTGAGGTGGGGAGGAGGAGGGGCAGGGGGGAGGGACGAAGGGAGAGGAAGAGGGAGGAGGAGGAGGGGGAGGGAAGGAGGAAGGGGAGGGAAGAAAGGAGGAGGAGGAAGGGGAAGGGAAAGAGGAGGGGGGAAAGGAAAGGAAAGGAGAAAAGAGGAACAGAAAGAAGAGGAAGAAAAGGAACAAGAGGAGGTAGAAGAAGAAGAAGTACCATATCCTCCGTCACTTATGGCAGGCAGACCTCACACATCAGGAGGTCACTATGTTCCTCCTTTACCACAACCATAACCACGAACAATGACTCTACAACATTAATATCCTAATAATAATAATAATAATAGTAATAATAATAACATCAATAATATTTACAAAAACAATAATAACAAAAGCAATAAACAAAAACAACCACACACAAAAAAAAACAAAAACAAAACAAAATCAACACAGAGAGGGGGAAAAAAAACTAACACAACACACACACACACACACACACACACACACACACACACACACACACACATGCCCTGGACGTGAAGGTGGGGATAATACAGGAGACGTGTAAGAAAGAAAGAAAAGAAAGAAAGAAAAGAAAGAAAAGAGAGAGAGAGATGATGATGATGGTGATAGAATAAATTGTGATGAAAGTAAAGGAAAACAAAACTGATAATGAAAAAGAAAAATTAAAGTATAAATAGAATAGGAACAAGAGACACAGAGGAGGAGAAGAAGATAATGAAGGGTGAAAGGATAAAAAAAGGAAGGGGGGAAGGAGTGGATAAAGACAGTGAGGAAAGACTAATGAAGAAAAGGGAATTAGGGGAAAATAAATAAATATGATAAACAGAGACACGAGAGAAACCTTTAGGAGTCAGATGGAGTCGTCAATCTCAATCTCTCTCTCTCTCTCTCTCTCTCTCTCTCTCTCTCTCTCTCTCTCTCTGTGTGTGTGTGTGAAGGTGTTACTAATTGGCACCTCATTAGCTACCTGTGTGAAGATGTGTTGCCGCCTGGAAACTGCCTTACCTGCAATACACAAGAAAACACATTTTAGATAGTTAGATAGATAGATAGATAGATAGATAGATAGATAGATAGATAGATAGATAGACAGACACACACTGCAGGTATTCTCTTTAGTAATTACACCATTTAATCATCAACAACAAAGAGTAACACGGAATTAATTACACCTGGGAGTAATCAGGAAATAATTAGGCTCTTTATATTTCAATCAAAAGGATAAATTAAGATTGATTGCTCATTAACTGGCAATGGCTTATGTCTGCTTAAATACCTAGAACATGTTTTAATAATACTGACTGATTATGTTAAAATACATTAGAAATTGACTTTATTGAAGAAATATTTCAGAATTAGGTAAATTTTGGACACTTTACAAATTCAGACATATTTTGGACATATTAGTTATGCATTTCAGCCATATTTCAGTATTACACAATTATTCATAACCGCACATAATTATATAACAAATTAATCATAAAAATATCTTCCTTAGAATTAAATTTAATCATTATTTAAATCTTAGTTACCTATATTTCACCTTCCTCAGTGGTCAACACCTTGTTAACACCTATACCGGTATACACTGATTAATTAACACACCTGTAAACACTTAATTAAAACACCTGTACACACCTGAGCAATTAAAACATTTGTACACACTTGAGCGAATAATTAAGACACCTGTACACACCTGAGTAATTAAGGCACCTGTTTACCTGTTGGCTGAGGTAAATTCTCTGTCTCCAGGTACCAAGAGGAGAGAGGGAGGAGGAGTGGATGGAGGTAACTGAGGTGGAAGATGTGAGGCAATGGAGGAAGGAGGTGATAGGAGAGAGAGAGAGAGAGACAAGGAGACGGATATTGGGACATTTCTTTCTCTACAACACACACACACACACACACACACAAAAACACACACACACACACACACACACACACACACACACACACACACACACACCCCTAAACAACAGATCGTATTGCCAAGGGAACTTTATCTGTATATTAAATAGCGTGTGTGTGTGTGTGTACGTATTATGTGTTACTAAGTACGTACACACCTTAAACATACCCAAAGAAAACACACACACACACACACACACACTTTATACACTTGTGTCCTACTAATTCACAAATGATAGAGGCGAGTATTATATTTCTCAGGTGTGTGTGTGTGTGTGTGTGTGTGTGTGTGTGTGTGTGTTTTGTGTGTGTTTTGTGTGCGTTTGTTTGTGTGTTTGTTTTGCGCACATATGTGTGTGTGTTTGTTTTGTGTGCGTATGTGTGTGTGTGTAAATCTCCTGTACTTACATATCTACTGTGACGACGCTGATGAGAGAGAGAGAGAGAGAGAGAGAGAGAGACCAATTTAAAGATATTACTCTCTCTCTCTCTCTCACAACACACACCTGCTGCACCAATCATAACCATCAAATTAACTGAGCCATTAACATTCGAGGCCCAACATTACGAACACTGCCCAAAATATTATCTCTTCCATCACCCATAAGGCCAGCCATTATTCTCTATGGTAATTTAATATAATAATAATATAGATCTATGATATGTGGAATAGTAAGGTATGTTGATTAGTTGTGGTTGTTATGGTTTCATGTTGTGCCTGCCTGTCTGTCTGTCTGCCTGTCTGTCTGTCTGCCTGCCTGCCTGCCTGTCTGTCCTGTCTGTCTGTCCTGTCTGTCTGTCTGTCTGCCTGCCTGCCTGCCTGTCTGTCTGTCTGTCTGCCTGTCTGCCTGCCTGCCTGTCTCTGTCTGTGTCTGCCTGTCTGCCTGTCTGCCTGCCTGTCTGCCTGTCTGTCTGTCTGTCTGTCTGTCTGTCTGTCTGTGTCTGCCTGTCTGTCTGTCTGTCTGTGTCTGCCTGCCTGTCTGCCTGCCTGTCTGTCTGTCTGTCTGTCTGTCTGTCTGCCTGTCTGTCTTAATTTGACTCTTGCATTTCTGTGTTTGTCTGTCTGGTTGATGGTGTTCTGTCTGTCTGTCTTTCTTTTAATCTAACTCTGTATATAGTTATGATTCTTTATTTGTCTGTCTGTCTGCCTATCTGTCTGTCTCTAAATCTGTCCCTGTTGTTTTGGCTGCCTGTCTTCTTTTCTGTCTATTTGTCTTTATCTGTCTCAAGCCCTTCCTACAACCTCACAATGACCCCCATCCCCCCCCCACCCATCTTCTCTCGGTCGACAGCTGTGAGACTCATTAAGTATTCTCTATCCACCTCCAGGACCCTTTCCATCTCTCTCTCTCTCTCTCCTGTTTGTCTTTCTTATATATCTATCTATCTTTGATGCGTCTCTCTCTATCTCATTTTATCTGTCTTTTCTTCTATGTCTTCTTTATTCTCTCTCTTACAAAGCCGACAGGCAATAACAAGATGGTTGGCGATTAATGAGAGAGAGAGAGAGAGAGAGAGAGAGAGAGAGAGAGAGAGAGAGAGAGAGAGAGAGAGAGAGAGAGGGGAGAGAGAGAGACACCCTTAACACAGGATACAAGTTTAGTTCAGTCACCGCTCTGGTATTTACGTTTTCTGTCAGTGTTTTATGGTATTACTCCTGGGTGGGTCCACTCAGATGGTCTTGTCCTGTTCCTAGTGTTTCTTTATTCCTCGTTTGGTGGTGATGTTGCCTTAATATATTTTGGGGGTTTATTTGTTTATTTTCATTATTTTATGTATTGTTGTTATTATTATTTATTATTATTATTTCGGTGATTATTTTTATTAGTACGATTATTTAACCCATTTATACGATGACTTGACCCTATGAGTACGATGATTTACCCCCCTACATACACAAACCAACACATACACACAAACACCATCTGTGAGGGAGTTACTACACTACGTGTCTGCTGTTCAACACCTCAGCTCACATGATCTACGGACCACTGTAAATATTAATCTGTATGTTCACTGTATATGTTCCTCTTTCTCAATAAACCATTTATTATTATTATTATTATTATTATTATTATTATTATATTAACACAAACAACAAAATAAACTCACTCCATAAATAAAAAATCTTTGTTTTTTCACCAATTTTAATATTAAAAAATTGGCAAAAGCAACTCGAGCGGGGGTGGGGTGGTGGGGGGGTTGCCGAATTTGCAGGGTTCTGAACACGGAGCCTTGAAATTACCCCATACCTAAGAGCCACCGTACAACACTCAACCTAATTATAATTCTGCCTCACCCTGTACACCCCACAACAACTTCTGCCTCACCCTGCACACATAAACCTAACCTAAACCACCCCTTGTATATCCTCACAGGCACCACATAGTAAACGCTCAAAACAGTTAAACCAGACCAAACGAGTTCCTTCCTAGCCACCTCCACCACACCTAGTACTGTAGCTATATATCACCTAGATTAGATCTACCTTATATCACCTGTAGATTAGACACCTAATTTTATATCACCTAGATTAGACACCCTACCTTATATCACCCGCAGATGACACCCTACCTTATATCACCTGTAGATTAGACACCCTACCTTATCACCTGGATTAGACACCCTACCTTATATCACCCAGATTAGACACCCTACCTTATATCACCTGCAGATTAGATACCTACCTTATATCACCTGTAGATTAGACACCTACCTTATATCACCAGATTAGACACACTCTACTTATATCACCTGTAGATTAGACATCTTTATATCACCTGTAGATAGATAATCTCACCTTATATCACCCAGATTAGACACCTACCTTATATCACCTGTAGATTAGACACCCCATTTTGTCTAGTGCCCTTTATATCACCTGCAGATTAGACACCCTACCTTTATCACCTGCAGATTAGACACCACTTATATCACCTGTAGATTAGACACCCTACCTATATCACCTGTAGATTAGACACCCTACCTTATATCACCTGTAGATTTTTTGGTTGTTGTCAGATTAAACACCCTACCTTATATCACCTGTAGATTAGACACCCTATTATATCACCTGTAGATTAGACACTCTACCTTGATCACCTGAGATTGAACCTCACTATATCACCTGTAGATTAGACACCCTACTTATATCACCTGTAGATAGACATCCACTTATATCTGTAGATTAGACACCCTACTTATATCACCTGTAGATTAGACACCTACCTTATATCACCTGTAGATTAGACACCCCCTACCTTATATCACCTGTAGATTAGACACCCCACTTTATAATGTTCTAGATTAGACACTTACCTTATATCACTTTAAGTTAGTAACTACCATATCACCTGTATATTAGACACCCTACCTTATATCAATTGTAGATTAGACACCCTACTTATATCACCTGTATGATTAAACACCCTACCTTATATCACCTGTAGATTAGACAATTCTACCTTATATCACCTGTAGATTGTATTAATTTACCTGATACCTGTTGATTAGATACCCCTACTTTATATCACCTGTAGATTAGACAATTTACCCATATCACCTGTAGATTAGACACTTTACCTTATATCACCTGTAGATTAAACACCCTACCTTATATCACCTGTAAGATTAGACAATCAATTTTATATATCACCTGTAGATTAGACACCCTTACCTTATATCATCACCTGTAGATTAGACACTACCTTTTTGTTCACCTGTATATTAGATACTACCTTATATCACCTGTAATAGACACCCCTACCTTATATCACCTGTATATTAGACACCCTACCTTATATCACCTGTATATTAATAATTCACCTATATCACCTGTAGATTAGATTAACTTAACGATATCACCTGCAGATTAGACACTTACCTTATATCACTTCTGCATATTAGAATCTACCTTATATCACCTTGTAGATTAGATACTTCTATTTATATCACCTGTAGATTGGACACTCTACCTTATATCATCATATTAGATAATTCTACCTTATATCACCTGTAGATTAGATAATCTTATTACTACCTGTAGATTAGACATCTCTACCTTATATCACCTGTATATTAGACGATTCTACCTTATATCACCTGTAGATTAGACACTTACCTTATATCACCTGTAGATTAGACACCCTACCTTATATCACCTGTAGATTAGACACCTGTCTTATATCTCTGTTTATTAGATACCCTGTTTTATGTCACCAGATTAGACACTTTATATCACCTGTTGATTAGATACTACCTTATATCACCTGTATATTAGACATCTACCTTATATCACCCAGATTGACACACCTGTTATCACCTGTTAACGATACCCCTATTATATCACCTGTAATTAGACAATTGTATTATATCACCTGTGTTGTAGATTAATTCTACCTATATCACCTGTAGATTGTGACATCACCTTATCACCTGTTGATTAGACACACCTTATATCACTCAGATTAGTAATCTCTTCTTTATATCACCTGTTAATTAGATACTTACCTTATATCACCTGTAGATTAGGATTAATCTCTACCTTATATCACCTGTAGATTAGACACCCTTCTTTATCACCTGTAGATACACTTATATCACCTGCAGATTAGACACACCTGTCTTATATCACCTGTATATTAGAGCACTCTACCTTATATCACCTGTAGATTAGACACACTTGTCTTATATCACCCATATTAGATTAATTACACATCTCCCTGTTATTAGACACCTCTACCTTTATACTACCTGTAGATTAGGACACCCTATCTATATCACCTGTAGATTAGACACCCCTATTTATATCACCTGTAAATTAGACACCCCTACCTTATATCACCTGTAAATTAGACACCCCATCACCTGTTGATTAGACACTACCTTATATCACCTGTAGATTAGACACACTTGTTTATATCACCTGTATTAGATACCCTGTTTTTATCACCTGTGTATTAGATAATCTCACTTGCAGTTATTAGCACTACCTTATATCACCTGTATATTAGACACACCTTATATCACCTGTTAATTAGATACACCTATATCACCTGCAGATTAGACACCTGTTTTATATCACCTGTATATTAGACACACCTGTCTTATATCACCTGTATAGGACACCCTACCTTATATCACCTGTTTATTAGATACACCTTATATCACCTGCAGATTAGACACTACTTTTATATCACCAGATTAGACACCCCATTTTATATCACCTGTTTACTAGACACCCTACCTTTATATCACCTGTATATTAGACACCCTACTTTATATCACCTGTATATTAGACACCCTACTTTATATCACCTGTAGATTAGACACTTACCTTATATCACCTGTTAATTAGATACACCTGTTTATATCACCTGTATATTAGACACCCTACTTTATATCACCTGTTAATTATACACCTACTTTATATCACCTGTTTACTAGACACCCTATTTATATCACCTGTATATTAGATACTCTACCTTATATCACCTGCAGATTAGATTACCCTAGCTTATATCACCTGTAGATTAGACACTACCTTATATCACCTGTTAATTAGATTAACTCTCCTTATATCACCTGTAGATTAGACACTCACCTTATATCACCTGTTGATTAGATAATTCTACCTTATATCACCTGTAGATTAGACACACTACCTTATATCACCTGTTAATAGATACACTATATCACCTGCAGATTAGACACACTTATCTTATATCACCTGTATATTGGACACCCTGCTTTTATCACCTGTATTAGATACCTGTTTATATCACCTGTAGATTAGACACACTGTTTATATCACCTGTAGATTAGACACACCTGTTTATATCACCTGTAGATTAGACACCCTACCTTATATCACCTGTAGATTAGACACCTGTTTATATCACCTGTTAATTAGACACCCCTTTTTTATATCACCTGTAGATTAGACAATCTCTTTCTTATATCACCTGTTGATTAGATTAATCTGTACCTTATATCACCTGTAGATTAGACATCTACCTTATATCACCTGTAGATTAGACACCCTGCTTATATCACCTGTAGATTAGACACCTACCTTTATATCACCTGTATATTAGACACACTACCTTATATCACCTGTAGATTAGACACCCTACCTTATATCACCTGTAAATTAGACACTTATTTATATCACCTGTATAGATACCACCTTATATCACCTGTAGATTAGACACTACCTTATATCACCTGTAGATTAGACACCTACCTTTTATATCACCTGTTGATTAGACACTACCTTTATATCACCTTATTAACTTACCCTTATATCACCTGTAGATTAGACACACCTGTTTTATATCACCTGTTAACTAGATACACTTGTTATATCACCTGTAGATTAGACACACTTGTTTATATCACCTGTTAACTAGATACCCTGCCTTATATACCTGTAGATTAGATACCACTTTATATCACCTGTAGATTAGACACCCTACCTTATATCACCTGTAGATTAGACACACCTTATATCACCTGTAGATTAAAAACACCTGTTTTATATCACCTGTTAGATTAGACACACCTTATATCACCTGTAGATTAAACACTACCTTATATCACCTGTAGATTGACACACCTTGTATTATATCACCTGTTAACTTACTATACCTGTTTTATATCACCTTATATAAACACCTGTATATTGGATCATTCACCTTATAAACTAGATTAACACCTGTTTATATCAATTGCGTAGATTAGACACCTACCTTATATCACCTGTTAATAGATAATCACCTTTTTATATCAATTTTGTATATTAGACACCTCTACCTTTATACCTGTACTAGATTACACCTTACCTTATATCACCTGTAGATTAGACACCCTACTTTATATCACCTGTTAGATTAGAGTATCTACCTATATCACCTGTAGATACCCACCTGTTATATCACCTGTTAACTAGACACCCTATTTTATATCACCTGTAGATTAGACACACCAGTTTATATCACCTGTATAGATTAATCACCTTATATCACCTGTAAATTAGACACACCTGTTTATATCACCTGTAGATAGACACCTACTTTTATATCACCTGTAAATTAGATACACCTTTTATATCACCTGTAGATTAAACACCTGTACTTATATCACCTGTTTAGACACCTACCTGTATATCACCTGTAGATTAGACACACCTTTTATATCACCTGTAAATTAGATACTTACCTTATATCACCTGTAGATCACTTTGTAGCTGTTAGACACCTGTTTATATCACCTGTAGATTAGACACCACCTTATATCATCACCTGTAGATTAGACACCCTACCTTATATCACCTGTATATTAGACACACCTTTTATATCACCGTTAACTAGACACACTTGTTTATATCACCTGTTAATTAGATACACTTGTTTATATCACCTGTTAATTAGATAACACTTGTTTATATCACCTGTTAACTAGATACACTTGTTTATATCACCTGTAGATTAGACACACTTGTTTATATCACCTGTTAACTAGATACACCTGTTTATATCACCTGTAGATTAGACACACTTGTTTATATCACCTGTTAATTAGATACACTTGTTTATATCACCTGTTAATTAGATAACACCTGTTTATATCACCTGTAGATTAGACACACTTGTTTATATCACCTGTTAATTAGATACACCTGTTTATATCACCTGTTAATTAGATACACTTGTTTATATCACCTGTTAACTAGATACACCTGTTTATATCACCTGTAGATTAGACACACTTGTTTATATCACCTGTTAACTAGATACACCTGTTTATATCACCTGTAGATTAGACACACTTGTTTATATCACCTGTTAACTAGATACACCTGTTTATATCACCTGTTAACTAGATACACCTGTTTATATCACCTGTAGATTAGACACACCTGTTTATATCACCTGTTAACTAGATACACCTGTTTATATCACCTGTAGATTAGACACACTTGTTTATATCACCTGTTAACTAGATACACCTGTTTATATCACCTGTTTTATATCACCTGTTAATTAGACACACTTGTTTTATATCACCTGTTAACTAGATACACCTGTTTATATCACCTGTAGATTAGACACACTTGTTTATATCACCTGTTAACTAGATACACCTGTTTATATCACCTGTAGATTATTATATCACCTGTTAATAATACACCTGTTTATATCACCTGTAGATTAGACACACTGTTTATATCACCTGTTAACTAGATACACCTGTTTATATCACCTGTTAACTAGATACACCTGTTTATATCACCTGTAGATTAGACACACTTGTTTATATCACCTGTTAACTAGATACACCTGTTTATATCACCTGTTAATTAGACACACCTGTTTATATCACCTGTTAACTAGATACACCTGTTTATATCACCTGTAGATTAGACACACTTGTTTATATCACCTGTTAACTTAGATACACCTGTTTATATCACCTGTAGATTAGACACACTTGTTTTATATCACCTGTTAACTAGATACACCTGTTTATATCACCTGTAGATTAGACACACCTGTTTATATCACCTGTTATATCTGTTAGATACACCTGTTTATATCACCTGTTAACTAGATACACCTGTTTAGATTAGACACACTTGTTTTATATCACCTGTAGATTAGACACACTTGTTTATATCACCTGTTAATTAGATACACCTGTTTATATCACCTGTAGATAAACCAAGCTGATCTAACTAAACTAACCTAATCTAATGTAACCTAAAATAAACCTAACCTAACCTAACCTAAACCTAACCTAACCTAAACCTAAACTAACCTAATAATAAAACTAAAAGCCGAAAAATATGAAAAATACGAAATAAAGAGAACTAGAAAAAATACTAAGATAAAAAATAGGAAGAAAATGAAGAGAAATGAGAGAGAGGTCAGAAAGGTGAGGTGTAGTGAGGGAATTATTTAAACCAGCGTAAGAGAGAGAGGGAGAAAGTGAGAGAGAGAGATGAGGTGTGGTGAGGAAACCAGCGTAAGAGAGAGAGAGAAAGTGAGAGAGAGAGAGACAGCGTAAGAGAGAGCGTGGGTGTAGTGACATAAGAAAAAACTCTCTCTCTCTCTCTCTCTCTCTCTCTCTCTCTCGCTCAAGAAAAAATAGTCCCGAAGGAGTGATAAAATATTAAAAGACCAGGAGGAAAATATTAAGTGGATAAACCCTGAGAGAGAGAGTCTGAGTGTAAGAATAAAACAGTGTATACATTTCGTGCTTGTGTGTGTGTGTGTGTGTGTGTGTGTGTGTGTGTGTCGCCCACATCTCCCTCACACACACACAGAGCTGAAGCTACCATGTTCACCTTCTCCTGAGGTTGAACTAACATTTGAACATCTTGGTATGTGTGTGTGTGTGTGTGTGTGTGTCTGTGTGTGTGTGTGTGTGTGTGTGTGTGTGTGTGTGTCTGTGTGTCTGTGTGTGTGTGTCTGTGTGTGTCTGTGTGTGTCTGTGTGTGTGTGTGTGTGTGTGTGTGTGTGTGTGTGTGTGTAAAGAACCTCCCATTATTGCCTTCAGTCACGTAAGACAATATTACATGTTAAAAATTATATACCTAAGGATAACCCAGTCTATCTATCTATCTATCTATCTATCTACCTCTCACCTCCTCACCTCCTTCCCTACCTCTCACCCCCTTCCCTCCCCCCACCAGGGTTACGACACTCCGACACTGACCAGAACCACCGACCACCCCCCTGTCCAAACACCTCACTATTATCAGGAAAAATACCACTTCAAACATCACCCCACACGAGGAGGTCCAGAAGGCTGACACACACACACACACACACACACACACACACACACACACACACACACACACACACAGGAAAGGTGACACATTCTCCTGATGAACACTGACGAAAATCCATGAATTATATCAGAACGTCTCACCAAGGGTCGTGTCACCTGGCTCACTGTACAGTACAAAGGAAGAATTTATAATGTGGGATGGGCCAGACCTTACGCCGACCCATGTGGGCAGAACCCCGTTGGTTTAAACCTAACCTAACACTAGGAAAAGATCCTCCCCCTGAACGGATCCTAGGGCGTGAACGTTACCTGAGGAAGAGAAGGACAAATAGAGGGTAAGCGACCGTGGTGTGGGTAGGTAGAGTGTGGCGTACCACAGACCCTCTCACCCCCCTCCCCACACACAGAGACGACCCCCACCCCCACACACACACACTATAGAACCACCTGTAAACCCCTAAATAATGAACTCTTCTTCATAACCCGGAAATTCTCAAGGGTTCACGGGTTAAATATCCAAGCCTTATTGGAGGGTCAACGAACGAGCCACTATTTACAGTTTGGGTTAGGTTAGGGTACGTTAGGTTAGGTTAGGTTATAATATATCATAGTCTTATATTGTCACTGATATCATTCTACCACAATGCTCGCTCTACCACACTATCACCCTCCACCACTAATATCACCATTCCTACCACCACCACCACCACTACTACCAATACCATTCTTACCACCACTTCAACCACCACCACTACCACCACTCCTACTCCCATCATTCCTACCACCATTCCTACCACCACCACTCCCAACAATAACACTGACTTAATATATCTCAAGAAGTCACACACACACACACACACACACACACACACACACCAATTACAGATACGACTCCGCCATGTCTGGGCAGTGGACACAAGGAGACGGGTTCAAGCGGCGTTAAATACGGATTGTGTAAAAGATTTCTTGTTTATGTGACCCCAATTTTCCCCGTCTCTTGTGATGTAACTGATAGTGCTCTCTTCCTTGGGTGGGAGTGAGCAGTTCTGGGGTATCTTGGTTTTATAGTGAAACCTCTATTTAGCGGACTATATAGAGGGAAAAGTCCGTTATATCGGGGGTCCGTTAGATGTGAAACCTCTATTTAGCGGACTATATAGAAGGGAAATTCCGTTATATCGAGGGTCCGTTAGATGTGTGAGAGAGAGAGAGAGAGATAAATCCGTTATCTGGAGGGTTCACTGTACGTCTATTTGTGTATGTTGAATGTTTTATAAACTGAATGTTGTTGTGTATAAAGTGAATGTTGAATGTTGTTATGCTTAAGCTCTGTCTAATTGCTCGCTCCTCTTTTTTTCCATGTGTGTGTGTGTGTGTGTGTGTGTGTGTGTGTGTATGAGTCCAGGAAAAATACATACACAAACATAGAGAACAATGAAAGCTAAACATACAACCATACAGGTAACTCACTGTACCTACCTGTGCCACAATACAGGTAACTCACTGTACCTACCTGTGCCACAATACAGGTAACTCACTGTACCTGTACCTAATTATCTGTAACAATTCTAATTTAAAATAACAAAGGAGAGTGAACGTTAATGCAAATGATTAAGGAAGAGGTGAGGAAGGTGAGGGAGGTGAGGTGGTGAGGAGGGAGGGAGGAGGAGGAGGGAGGAGGAGGAGGAGGAGACGGAGGAGGAGGAGGGGAGGGAGGTGAGGTGAGGTGGTGACCGCTTCACAGCCCGCCCACCACACTACCACGATCCCTAACCACTATTACCACCATCTAATTTAATCACCATCAACTACCACTACCGTTCACCATCACCACCACCACGACCCACCATCAACCACAATAACCATCATCAACCATTCATCACCACCACCACCACCACCACCATCATTAACTACTACCATCAACCACCACCACCACCACCACCACCACCGACAACCACCATCAACCACAATAACCATCATCAACCACTATTCATCACCACCACCATCACCACCATCATTAACTACTACCATCAACCACCACCACCACCATCATTAACTACTACCATCAACCACCACCACCACCACCAGGTATTTCCTCTTCACGGGGCTATTTCCTACCTCACCTCTCCCCTCTCCCTCACCCCTCACCTCTCCTCGGCCCCTCACCTCTCTCACACTCTCCTCAACTCTTCCAAAATTCTCTCACTCAACCTTCAATTCCACCTCTTCCCCCCCTCTCCTCCACTCACCTAACCCTCCCTTCCTCCAATATCCTCTCACTCCCACTCACTCCTCTACTTGACCTCCAACTCTCACCCTCCTCCTCTCCTCAACCCCCCCTTCCTCTCTCTTCCTGGCCCATGACACACACTCCTGCAGAGTTCATGACGTGTTTGGAACATGTTGGTGACCTCTCTTAGCTCCGGGTCACGACAGGTCAGGCTCCTGTTCACCACTGACGACCACACACACACACACACACACACACACACACACACACACTTTTGTCCAACAAGCCCCCTCCTCCTCCCCTCCCCCCCAACACACCGTACACCAGGTGCCATTGTTACCTGCCCTCACCTGGTCTGACGGTATTCATCAACCATTTCCTTCACCTGGATTCTCAAAAGATCTTACCTACAATTTTTCCTCTTAACTGGTGACGAATCTATATATATACCCACAAGGAAATTCCCACAGAGAATCTTAACGTTAATATTTTCCTCCTGTATGTATATCATGTATGCTGTATGTATATTGTGTATGTATATAAATGGAGCACATACATATATACATACAGCATACATAATATACATGCACCTCCTAACTGAACAAAAAAGTATCTAACTAACTAACTTAACCTATGACACAATTACATTCTCAAAAGATCAATTAACTTTCAATATCTCTTTTGTCGTAGAGTAATTAAGAGCAGTTAATCACCCTATTCCACCAGCAGTTATAGAGACAATTAACTCAGAGAGCCTTTGCCTACCTGTTGTATTATAGAACAGGTACAATGGAGTATTTACGTGAGTTAATTAACCTGTCTCTGTCTCTCTTTTACCTGGATCTTTAAGTCTATTGATGTGAGAGAGAGAGAGAGAGAGAGAGAGAGAGAGAGGCCATAAAGAAGACCTTGGTGTAATAAAACAGAAAATTCCTCTTACACTGTTAGGCCAGCACGTCTCTCTCTCTCTCTCTCTCTCTCTCTCTCTCTCTCTCTCTCTCTCTCCCCCGTTCGTCCCTCACACTATCTCTCTTCCCCTCCCTTCCTCTTACCCTCTCTATCTCTTCCCTTCCGTTTCTCCCTTCTTTTCTCTCTCCCTTCCTTTCACCCTCTTCCATCTCCTCCCTTCCCTACTCTCCCTTCCCTCCCTCTCATATATCTCTCCTCAGCTCCCAAAGAACCAATTCAGTTTCGTCTTTCTCAATTTGGTCTTGTCTTGGTGGTCGTCTTTCGGTGGTCGTATCATGGTGGTCGTGACTTACTCTGGACGTTGTAGTGTCGTCTAGTGTAGTGCTCTCACCATGTGGTCGTACCCATGGTCAAGACAGTCGTGCCTTCATAACGTAAAAGCACTAACGACTCTATTTTAATCAAGGAGTCGTAGCCAATTGAGGTCGTTCCAGTGTCAATTATTCCACACCCGTGTCACCCAATGGTCGTTATCGTAGTCGTACCAATAGAGAACTGTCATACTATCCTGGTCGTTTCATCAATACCAGCCAATTTAAGTCGTCTCAGGGACCCTCGATGCACCAGTATCCCCCAAAGTGGTCGTCCTTGGTGTGGTCGTACTCTCAAACACCATCACCTCAAAGTCGTAAAAGTCGTTCCAAAGTCCATCAATATCCCCCGAGGTGGTAGTCGCTGGTCTGGTCACCCCCTCTCCTCCCTTTAGCACAGGTCGTAGAGAGTCGTCAGGAGTGAGGACGACCACCACCTCTTCATCTGCATCTTAGGCTCATCAAGGTCTCTGGTAGGTGGTGTCTCCCCTTCTTCTCCTTTATTGATTATCTTCCTATCCCATTTCCTTCTCCCTTCTCTTTCTTCTTCCTTTCCTTCTTCCTTTCACCTTCCTCCTTCTTCCTTTCCTCTTCTGTTCTTTCTTTCTTCTTCTTTCTCCTCCTCTTCTCCTTTTCTCCACGTATTCTCCTTTATATCTCCTCTTCCATCTTCTATCCCCTTCCCTTCATTCCTTTTCCTTCAGTTCCTCTCTCTCTCTCTCTCTCTCTCTCTCTCTCTCTCTCTCTCTCTTTTTTCATTCCTCCACCTTCCCTCCATCATGGCGGTGGAGGGAAGGTGGAGGGACAGGTGGAGGGACGGTGGAGGGACAGGTAGAGGGAAGGTGGAGGGACAGGTAGAGGGAAGGTGGAGGGACGTGATAGGGAAGGTGGAGGAGGTGGAGAGGACAGTGGAGGACAGGTGAGGAAGGTGGAGAGAAGGTGGAGGGAAGGTATATAAAATTGAAGTAATAAATAATAATTCCATTAAAATGTAAATACATCTGGCGGGTTTATGGTTTATAAACCTTTAAGATTTACCGAGAGAGGGGGGAGGCTACCATCAGTGAGATTCCATGCCTCTCTCTCTCTCTCTCTCTCTCTCTCTCTCTCTCTCTCTCTCTCTCTCTCCTCCCCCTATTACCTCCATTTTTCTCTCCCTCCTCCTTTACTACACGACCTGATATAACACTGTCCGTATGGATGTTTGTAGGCGATCAGTACATGACCCGGTTGGGGGTGGTGGGGGGTGAGGTGGGTGGTTGGGGGTGACAGGTGGGAGTGAGGGGGTGTGGGGTTAGGGGTAGGGGATGGGGTCGGGGTATTTGGGGGATTCTAGTACATGACCCGGTTGTAGGATATCTGTAATAAGTTGATTCCTCTTTCCTTTCCCACCTCTCCTACCTTCCTTTCCTCTTACCTCTCCCTTCTCCCTTTCCACCCTCTTCCCTCTCCCTTCTCCTTTCCACCTCTTCCCTTTCCACCCCTCCCCCATCTCCTCCCAAATCAACCCTGATGTAACAAGAGCCCAATCTGACAGAAGCGGTGATACTACTCACACCCTGAAATACCACCGTCCATTTCAGGTCTATGTACTGATTCACTACAACACAAACCTGATGTGTAGCGTTCATTAAATGTTCTACCTTTAATCCGGATTTAGGGAATTCAGGTCTGAGATATACTACAGGCGTCCATTACGTAACCCTGATTCAAAAAGTCTAGTGAGGGCAGGAGGAACCATAACACAACCTTGATATAGGGACTTTCATCATTGCAAGGGTACGGCTCTGATGTGGGCTCGAGATACAATACACAACCTTGATGTAGGCCTCCATTCCTCTCTCTCTCTCTCTCTCTCTCTCTCTCTCTCTCTCTTCTGGTTCCCTCTTCTTGTTCTTTTTCCATTAGTCTTCCTTTTACTCCCTACCTCCCTCCTCCTCCTCCTCCTCCACTTTTCTTCTTCCTCCTCTTCGCTTTTCTTCCTTTTCCTCCTCCTTCTCTTCCTCCTCCTGTCCCCTTCTTCTACCCTTCCTCCTCATTATCTCTCTTCTTCCTATCTTCCTCCTTCTATCTTCTCTTCCTCCCCTCTCATTTTCCCCCTTATCATTCCACCTCTATTCGCTTTATCTTCTATTCTTCCTCTTCCTCCTCTTATTCTTCTCATCCTCCTCATTCCTCTTGTTCCCCTCCTCTTCCTCCTCTCCGCACCTCGTTTTCTGTCTCCTTCACCTCCGACCTTTATTCTCACTGCCACTATTTACTCGTTTCTTTAATTTCCTAATTCAATTTCCTCTCTTCTTCCCTTCCTAACTTAATTCAATTGTCTTGCTCTTTTTCTCTCGTTTATCATCCTTTTAAACCCTTACTCCGTGTGTGTGTGTGTGTGTGTGTGTGTGTGTGTGTGTGTGTGTGTGTGTGTGTGGGTGTGGGTGTGTGTGTGTGTGTGTGTGTGTGTGTGTGTGTGTGTGTGTGTGTGGGTGTGTGTGTGTGTGTGTGTGTGTGTGGGTGTGTGTGTGTGTGTGTGTGTGTGAAAAATTGGAAAAATATAGAAATTGAAAGATAAACAGAGAATACAAACAATTACACACACACACACATAAACCTAACCTAACCAAACCTAATTGAACTATTTACAATTTTTCCCCCAAAGGCTTCAGAGGTCAGGTACAAAACTTTAAATTAAACCCTTTGAAAACTGTTCATAGGTTAAGCGTTCTATTTACCTGGTGTACGTCTGTCTGTATGTCTGTATGTATGTCTGTATGTCTGTCTGTCTGTATGTCTGTACGTATGTCTGTATGTCTGTATGTATGTATGTATGTATGTATGTATGTATGTCTGTCTGTCTGTCTGTGTATGTATGTATGTATGTATGTATGTCTGTCTGTCTGTATGTATGTATGTATGTATGTCTGTATGTATGTATGTATGTATGTATGTATGTAGTGTATGTATGTATGTCTTTTATTATTGGTTTTGTTATTATTTCTCTCTCTCTCTCTCCCTTCCCTTTTCCTACCCCCACCCCATTCTCTCTCTCCCCACCTCCCCATCTCCCATTCCTACATTTACCAAAAGACCATTTTTTTATCTCCCAAAAACTAATTAGGTATATATAACTTTTTTGTTAACTCCTCCAAAAATAAAACAACAAAAATAACAACAAGACAATTTCTATTTTTTCCTTTACTCCTCCAAAACAAACGTGAATTTGTTGTTGTTGTTGTTGTTGTTGTTTTTGTTGTTGTTGTTGTTGTCACCTCCTGTATAAAGCGGACGAAAGAATATATTTTTGGACGTCCACCCAAAAAAAAAAAAGTAATTTACTCAACTTCTTCAAAAAAAAATAAATTCTTCATCTGCACACACCAAACACACACACACACACACACACACACACACACACGCCCACCACTTCAAGGCACAGCATTAGGGGGTGAGGAGATTCAGGGGTGGGGGGTGGTCTTGGGAGTGGTTGGGGTGGTTGGGTGTGGTTGGTGGGTGGTTGGGGATGGTGAGGGAGAGTGGGGGGTCATGAGATGTCCATATATCTGAATTCCACCAAAGTGTTGGATCTGGACCAGTACGAGGATTTTACGACGTCCTGATGAAGATGACTAAATGGACTCTCTCTCTCTCTCTCTCTCTCTCTCTCTCTCTCTCTCTCTCTCTCTCTCCTTCTCTCTCTCTCTTTAATATTTGTACTCTCTCTCTCTCTCTCTCTTTACTATTTGAACTCTCTCTCTCTATCTTTCTTTTACTATTGTACCTCTCTTCTCTCTCTCTTCTCTCTCTCGACTATTTGTACCTCTCTTCTCTCTTTCTTTCTTTTACTATTTGTACCTCTCTCCTCTCTCTCTTCTCTCTCTCGACTATTTGGCCTCTCTTCTCTCTCTTTCTTTCTTTACTATTTGTACCTCTCTCTTCTCTCTCTCTTCTCTCTCTCGACTATTTGAACCTCTCTTCTCTCTCTCTTTAATATTTGTACTTTCTCTCTTTTTCTCTCTCGCCTATTTGTACCCCTCTCTCTCTCTTTCTCCATTTTACATTTGTGGAGTAACAGTAAAAACACTCGCTTTCACTGTTAACGGCAAATAAGATTCCTGTTTACACACGAGACCTGAGGCGGTAAAAAGCGCGCGCGCCAAATGTATTTTTCCCGCCAAAAATAGAAAAATAAAACTACGACACGGAAACATCTCTCTGATTATTATTACACGTGACGTCATAATGTTTCCGCAAAAAGTATAAATTACGTCACAAATAACACAGTATGTCACATGTTTTTCCGCCAAAATAGATAAACAAAAGTATAAAAAAAACACTAATCAGGTTCGTCCCTCGTCCCGTCACAGATCATAACAGTGTAATCCGTTTTGACCAATAATCCAGTATTCTGTCACATAATCCGTATTCTGTCACGGGTAATCAGTATTCTGTCTAGGTAATCCAGTATTCTGTCAGGGTAATCAGTATTCTGTCTGGGTAATCCAGTATTCTGTCTCAGGTAATCCAGTATTCTGTCACAAATAATCCAGTATTGTCTCAAATAATCCAGTATTCTGTCACAAATAATCCAGTATTGTCTCAAATAATCCAGTATTCTGCCACAAAATAATCCAGTATTCTGCCACAAATAATCAGTATTCTGTCTCAAATAATCCAATATTCTGTCTCAAATAATCAGTATTCTGCTACAAATAATCCAATATTCTGTCTCAAATAATCCAATATTCTGTCTCAAATAATCCAATATTCTGTCTCAAATAATCCAGTATTCTGCCACAAATAATCAGTATTGTCTCAAATAATCAATATTCTATCTCAAATAATCCAATATTCTGTCTCAAATAATCCAATATTCTGTCTCAAATAATCAGTATTGTCTCAAATAATCAGTATTGTCTCAAATAATCCAATATTCTATCTCAAATAATCAAATATTCTGTCTCAAATAATCCTATTCTGCCACAAATAATCCAATATTCTGTCTCAATCCAGTATTGTCTCAAATAATCAGTATTCTATCTCAAATAATCCAATATTCTGTCTCAAATAATCCAGTATTCTGCACAAATAATCCAGTATTCTGCCACAAATAATCAATATTCTGTCTCAAATAATCCAATATTCTATCTCAAATAATCCAATATTCTGTCTCCAAATAATCAATATTCTATCTCCAAATAATCAGTATTCTGTCTCAAATAATCAGTATTCTGCCACAAATAATCCAATATTCTGTCTCAAATAATCCAATATTCTATCTCCAAATAATCAGTATTCTGTCTCAAATAATCCAGTATTCTTACTACGAATAATCAATATTCTGTCTCAAATAATCAATATTCTATCTCAAATAATCCAATATTCTGTCTCAATAATCAATATTCTGTCTCCAAATAATCCAGTATTCTGCCACAAATAATCGTATTCTCCACAAATAATTCAATATTCTTTCTCCAAATAACCAGTATTCTGATGTAAATAATCCAATATTCTGCCTGAAATAATCCAGTATTCTGTCTCAAATAATCCAATATTCTGTCTCAAATAACCAGTATTCTGCCACAAATAATCCAGTATTCTGTCACAAATAATCCAGTATTCTGACAAATAATCAGTATTCTGTCTCAAATAATCAGTATTCTGTCTCAAAATAATCAGTATTCTGCCACAAATAATCCAGTATTCTGTCTCCAAATAATCAATATTCTGTCTCAAATAATCCAGTATTCTGCCACAAATAATCAGTATTCTGTCTCAAATAATCCAGTATTCTGCCAAAAATAATCAGTATTCTGTCTCAAATAATCCAGTATTCTGTCTCCAAATAATCCAGTATTCTGCCACAAATAATCCAGTATTCTGTCTCAAATAATCCAATATTCTGCCTAAAATAATCAGTATTCTGTCTCAAATAATCAATATTCTGTCACAAATAATCAGTATTCTGTCTCAAATAATCCAGTATTCTGCCACAAATAATCAGTATTCTGCCACAAATAATCCAGTATTCTGCCACAAATAATCAGTATTCTGCCACAAATAATCCAGTATTCTGTCTCAAATAATCCAGTATTCTCACAAATAATCCAGTATTCTGTCACAATAATCCAGTTTTCCGTCACAAAATAGACAGAATCCTCGACGTGACACACAAATCAATTTCCCCCCCCCTTACAAAAGTCACCAAAACACAATACCTGGTACCTCCTCACATCACCACAGATCGACGCACAACTAATCCTTTTCCCACAAAATACACTAAATCCCCCCTCCTCCCTTCCCCTCCCTCCGCTCCTCCCCAACCCGATAAACCTACACATATACAAGCAAAATAACAATACCTTTTCTTTTACAATTTTTTATCCGACACACAAATAGGTTTAAAAAAATATCTAGAGTACATAATCACATCCACTAAAAAATAAAGTCTAAAGTGTTTTTTTTTCCCAGGAGATCGTCGTCTAACCTCAGGGGATGATAGATCTATTTACTACTTACGAATCTAACATTAGACCAATTATTTTCCCAGATAAAGAGATGAATCTATACGTATCTCTATTAAAACATCAGGTTAGGTTAGGTTAAGTTAGGTGTTGGATTAGGTTAAGTTAGGTTAGGTTAAGTTAGGTTAGGTTAAGTTAAGTTAGGTTAGGTCAGGACAATACTGCCGTTTTAATACTATACAAACACGTATCTTCCACCTGACTTAACCCAGAACACATGGGGCTGTTATCGCTTCCTCCTCCTCCTCCTCTCCTACGCTGTGAACGAGTATCATTGTATATAACTTAAAGATACTGTGTGTGTGTGTGTGTGTGTGTGTGTGTGTGTGTAGAAAACTATCTCTTAACGTACATCAAGAGAGCAACGAGACCTAAATAAAAGATATATTTGCACACTAAACCTCAAACACTCTCTTACTACACCCGGATGTACACCAACACCGTTTAAATACACCTTACAATTGAGTGTACCGTTCGAGGCAGTGCGGATATAGCATACTGCAGACTAATGTGTGGTCAAAGAGGGAGGCAACGTGGACGGACGACACTGTACTCGACACACATTCATTTCCCCCAAACTGTAATGTTCGGTAGCCCTTCACAGCTGGGTGAACTGTGAGTATCTTAGACTGGAACCAATGATCTTAAGAGCAAGAATCGAGCGTTTTATCCCCTGCTCCACCGCACACCTTATTATGACTTACGATGGTGTTAAGACATACAGGTAAATCACATAACCATTAACCCAGCACAGGTGTATAAGTATCATCACCTAGCCTATCCTAACGTAACCAAACTTAAAACCAACCAACCAAATTATAACAAAAATAGCAATAAAAAAAATACTCAAAATATATCTCAACTGTACAACGTCACCAACACGTCATCAACACGTCATCAATACGTCATGAACACATCCTCAATACGTCACACAGGTGTTGTCGTCATATATCACCTAGGATTAACGTCAGATCAAAACAATCAACAAACAGCGGCACACCTGTACCCGCCAGATGTAAACAAACCCCCAGGTGACATATATCAAAGGTGGAAATAAAAACAGTGGAGGTAAAACAAACGGGGTCGGTTTTCACGTTAAATCTATGATATTTTACCTGAGCAAACTTTAGGTACGATGTTTGTCTTATAGGGAACAACACACACACACACACACACACACACACACACACACACACACACACACACACACACTGCTACGCCGTCTGTTAATTTACTTTAATATCCAGGTTCTGGGCGTAACCAAACAAAAAAAGTGAAGTAAATTAAAAGGGAATAAAAATAAATAAAGTAAACCTTTAAGAAGTTAATTAATTAAATATTAACACAATAAAGAGCCTCGTAGGCTGTCACAACAAATTGATTCACCATCGAAACTTTTAAGACACAAATGATACTAAACATTGAAACATCAAAAGAATAAAAATAAAGCATTGGATTACGTTAACACTGCATAAACATATAAAAACTAACACCGAAATTAACTAACGTGAAACAACACTGAATTACTTAAATGTAACTTAGCAAACACTGATGAACATAAATAGAGACATAAATAGGTACTCACATAGATATACCACATTGGTGACGACAGGAACAACACAAATAAATGAAGTATAATAACAGGTGACGGACGGCACTCAAAGGATGTGAACTGTATGACAAGAGGACTGAACTAACTCAAGTCAGATGGTGGGTCCTATATACTGTATAAGGTCGGCTCCCGCCACGCGACCCGCCGGTGGGTCGTTTAACGATGCAGATGGTCGTTTAGAAACAAAGAATGCTTGTTACAATACTAAATGGGTTTGAACAAATAATAACAGTTAAAACCTTAACAGCACAGGTTAAGGTGACCAGATTATATAATAGTAATATAACACATCATTACAGGAATAATATGGAGCATGGAAGCTGTTACATAAAATAAAATACAAAAATACGACACGGTCGTAACAACACCTACATAGCCCCACACCCACACACCCACCCCCTACCCACACCCACACACCCAACACAGAGTGAGACACACACACTCGCCATCTGTTAGAGACAAACCAAGACCTTTAAACCATAACACCTGGCGCCCTTCTAACATAAACAAGACCAAACTCAACAAACTGTGTGGCAGGTATAAATAAACGCACCAACAATACTTACCACCAGCAATGTCAACAAACTGTGTCTCTTCGGCAACCAGATGGGATGGTCATAATCACACATACAGTAGGTGTTTCTTGAAGGTCATTAGGTATAACGGTGGTAATTGGCGGTATTAGTTCGATATTTCGTAATTGACTATCCTTGTGTTTAAGCTATGACACACACACACACACACACACACACACACACACACACACACACACACACACAGGAGAAACCAATTAGTCACGGAGGAATGGTAAGGCCATGTGTCTACTGTACTGCAATATACTGTATCTTGACCCCTGATATTATTCGATGGTTATTTGGCCATTAAAATAATAATAATAATAATAATAATAATAACAATAATAATAATAATAACAATAATAATAATAATAATAATAATACCTTTCAGCTTCTTTCGTCTAGGTACACACAGTCGCCTTTCACTTCCTTACCTGGAAAAAATATAGAAAAGGTTACATTAGAATCTTGAGTAATTTTGTAAGAGAGAGAGAGAGAGAGAGAGAGAGAGAGAGAGAGAGAGAGAGAGAGAGAGAGAGAGAGAGAGAGAGAGAGAGAGAGAGAGAGACCACATATTGAATAACACATAAAATAAAATAAAAAAACATAAAAACACAGACAGGTTATACATAATTGACTCGCCTCTACGGCATTAGTGAATAATTACACAGGTAAATTCCCCGCCCCCATAGTTTTACCTGTCTAATTAAGGTCTAATTTACCACACACCCCTCCACAGGTAAATAAACGCCAACACTCATAATACTTAACTAATGCTAATAAACGTCTATGAAATAAATAAATAAAACAATAATATAATGTATGTCTGTCTGTCTGTCTGTCTGTCTGTCTGTCTGTCTGTCTCTTAATGCATGTAGATTTTATGTTAGGTTAAGTTAGGTTTGGTTAGATTAGGTTAGGTCAGGTCAGAGTAGGTTAGGTTCAGGTTAGGTTAGGTTAAGTAAGGTTAGGTCAGGTTAGGTCAAGTCATCTTAGGTCAGCTTTAGGTTAGCTTAGGTCACGTCAGGTCAGGTTTAGGTCAGGTATAGGTTAGGTTTTCAAGTTAATATAATGGCGAAAACTTTTCCCTCATCTATGTCCTTATGAATATTTCCGATAAGTCCCTCTTGAGAAATGCGATTAAACCTTAAGTGCTTTCTGAGGCACTTATACTCTAAGAGATTAACGAGTACTCATCTCCTGCCTCCCCATCAGTCTCCCCATGTTATATTTTTCAACCTCTTTATCAGTGTTTGTGTATGATGATTTGACCCTTTGAGTATGATGATTTAACCCCTTGAGTATGATGATTTAACCCCTTGAGTATGATGATTTAACCCCTTGAGTATGATGATTTAACCCCTTGAGTATGATGATTTAACCCCTTGAGTATGATGATTTAACCCCTTGAGTATGATGATTTAACCCCTTGAGTATGATGATTTAACCCCTCGAGTATGATGATTTAACCCCTTGATTATGATGATTTAACCCCTTGAGGAATATTTAACCCCTTGAGTACTAGGACTTAATCTCTTCAGTACTCTGGCTTAATTCTTGAGTACGATGATTCAACCCCTTGAGTACAATACCTTAGCCCCTTCAACATAACGTCACAATACTCAAGGGGTTTAAGTAATACAATTAAAACCGGTTTATTGTACAGGTCTATTAAAGTAGGTTTAGTGAGGAAAGAGAAGGAGAGACTTTCCTCACTCCTTTTCAACCAAGAAAGAAAGGTGACTAGCTAACTTTCCCTCTCACTTACTCAGAGAAAAGTGAGAGAAAGAGAGTAAATTGTCTTTCTTCCCCCCTGAAAGAAAGTTTGTGTTGATTTGGTTTTGTTTTTTAGTTATAGTTAATTTAGGAACATGAAGAACAGATACAGTTACAGGTGTAGGTACAGGTACAGGTGTAGATACAGGTACAGGTGTAGATACAGGTACAGGTACAGGTGTAGATACAGGTACAGGTACAGATACAGGTACAGGTATAGATACAGGTACAGGTATAGATACAGGTACAGGTGTAGATACAGGTACAGGTGTAGATACAGGTACAGGTGTAGATACAGGTACAGGTGTAGATACAGGTACAGGTATAGATACAGGTACAGGTATAGATACAGGTACAGGTATAGATACAGGTACAGGTGTAGATACAGGTACAGGTGTAGATACAGGTACAGGTGTAGATACAGGTACAGGTGTAGATACAGGTACAGGTATAGATACAGGTACAGGTATAGATACAGGTACAGGTATAGATACAGGTACAGGTGTAGATACAGGTACAGGTGTAGATACAGGTACAGGTGTAGATACAGGTACAGGTGTAGATACAGGTACAGGTATAGATACAGGTACAGGTATAGATACAGGTACAGGTATAGATACAGGTACAGGTGTAGATACAGGTACAGGTGTAGATACAGGTACAGGTGTAGATACAGGTACAGGTGTAGATACAGGTACAGGTATAGATACAGGTACAGGTATAGATACAGGTACAGGTATAGATACAGGTACAGGTGTAGATACAGGTACAGGTGTAGATACAGGTACAGGTGTAGATACAGGTACAGGTGTAGATACAGGTACAGGTACAGGTGTAGATACAGGCATGGTGTAGCTGTTAAGGTACAGTTGTAGGCTACAGGCACAGTTACAGGTGTAGCTACAGGTACAGGTATGAGGTGTGTGTGAGATACAGGCATAGGTAGTTATAGTAGATACAGGTACAGGTACAGGTGTAGATACAGGTACAGGTACAGACACAGGTACAGACATAAGCACAGGTACAGACACAAGCACAGGTACGGACACAGGCACAGGTACAGACACAGGTACTGACATAAGCAAAGGTACAGACACAGGTACAGATAGAGGTTACAGGGATTACAAAATACTAACACTACCTACATTCAGTTACAGTCATTATGTAACAGCGTCTTGCGTGTAGTGAAAGTCAAACTGTATTTACTTATGTATTCTGGTCGTGTTTCTTCCTTCTCTTCACCCACCCCCTTTCCCGGTACCCTTCACCATCCCATCACCCTCCCTCACCTCCCCATCACCCGCTCTTCACCCTCCATCACCCTTCCCTTACCCACCCATCACCCGTTCTCACCTCCCCTTCAACCTCCCCTAACCCATCACCTGCTCGTCACCCTCCTCTCACCCCCATCACCCTTCCATCACCTTCCCATCACCACCTCTTACCCTTCCCATCACCCGTTCTTCACCCTGCCATCACCCACCTCTCACCTTCCCATCACCCATTCTTCATCCTCTCAACACCGTTCCCTCACCCCTATCACCCACCCATCACCCCCCCCCAATCACCTACCAATCCAGATTACCTCAGGGTCTTGTGTGTGTTCCTGCAAATAAATCATGACAAAAAATGGCATCTTTCTGGCTCACAAGAACAACAAAACAAAGAATATCTCTAAGATTTCTGAATTCCCAAAAGTCTCTCTCTCTCTCTCTCTCTCTCTCTCTCTCTCTTTTTTTCATCCCTGACACCATGTCACGTGTTGCCCCCCATGACGCTACAGCTGCACATGGTAAATGAACACTACACCACGTCAGGTCCCTCATAGAGTTCCATCAATCCTAGCCAAGTCCCATCAATCTTAGCCAAGTCCCATCACTCCTAGCCAAGTCCCATCAATCTTAGCCAAGTCCCATCACTCCTAGCCAGAGTCCCATCACTCCCTAGCAAGTCCCATCACTCTAGCAAGTTCCATCAATCTTAGCCAAGTCCCATCAATCCTAGCCAAGTCCCATCAATCTTAGCCAAGTCCCATCACTCTAGCCAAGTCCCATCACTCCTAGCCAAGTTCCATCAATCTAGCTAAAAAAATCGTGAGAAATCGAAAAAAATAAAACAAAATCGACAAACTAATAAAAAATGGTTTAATGCTCAATGTAACGGAATTATAAAGCTGTATGATTTTTTCCAGGCATTAAATACGGTTTCTGAATTCGAGCGTGGAACAGAGGTGAGAGTGGAAGGAGAGAGTGATGGTGTGGGGGGAGGGTGATGGTGGTAGGGTGACGAGGCAGGAGGAGGTGAGGAGGAGGAGGGAGGGGGTTGACGAGGCAGGAGGAGAGGAGGAAGGGGGAGCATGGGGAGGAGGGAGGGAGAGACGAGACAGGGGGGAAGGAAAGAGGAGGCAGGGGAGGAGGGGGAGGAGGAGAGGACGGAGGAGGCAGGGAGAGAAAGAGAGAGGTGACGAGGCAGGGATGAGTGAGTCAAGGCATGAGGTGGTACCAGGTACGACTAACACGCACACACGCACACACACACGCACACACACACACGCACACACACACACACACACACACACACACACACACACACACACACACAAGGCAGGGGTGGTGGGGGCAGCTAATATAACAAGGCCTTGGGTACACCTGCCCTCACCTGCCAACCCTGCCATGACGACACCCCTCCACCAATGTGTCCCCCCTCCTCCCCACTCTCCCTCTACCCCTCTCTCCCTTGCCTCATCCCTCCCTCCCTCACCACCTCTCCCTCCCTCCCTCAGTACCCCTCCCTCCCTCCCTCACCCACCCTCCCTCCCTCCCCACCACCCTCTCCCTCCCTCCCTCAGTACCCCTCTCTCCTCCACCTCTCTCCTCCCTCCTCTCCCCCATCTTATCTCTGACTTTCATCTCCTTCCTCCTTCTTCGTCCTTCTTCCACCTCACCCCTCTATTCATCCCTCCTCCTTCCCTCTCATCCATCCTCCCTCCTTCCCTCTCATCCATCCTCCTCCTTCCCTCTCATTCATCCTCCCTCCTTCCCTATCATCCATCCTCCCTCCTTCCCTCTCCATCAATAACGTCTCGTCCTCCATCTCCTCCCTCTCCCCATTACCTCCCTCTCACCCTCCCGCCTCTACCCAACCCCACATTATCCTACACCCACACCCACACCCACACCCACACCACCCACACCTCACTCCAGGCACAAGACACACCCTCCTCTTGCATTTTATATCTCAGACTTACTACGTTTACTCTTCTCTCTCTCTCTCTCTCTCTCTCTCTCTCTCTCTCTCTCTCTCTCTCTCTCTCAGCAGGCCAGGTAGTGAAGGTCAAGGCCAGAGACAGACAGACTGACAGACAACACCACAAAACAATAAGAACTACAGGTAAACACCACACCTGAAGGTCACCAGGTGAGAAACACATAATTACCACTAATTAATAAACACGAAAAAAAAAATAGAAATAAATTGTACCACTTCATGAAATACCCAAAATAAATTAATAAATAATATAAATAATTGAATAAACTTTTGACAGACAGACAGACAGACAGACAGGACAGACAGATAGATAGATAGATAGATAGATAGATAGATAGATAGATAGACAGACAGACAGATAGATAGATAGATAGACAGATAGATAGATAGATAAAACAACAGATCCATTAATAAAAATACACAAATAAACAAAGAATGAAACAATCAAAACAAACAAACAAAAACAGTAATCAACGCAATGACTCAGGTGTCTCGTCTCATCAGGTAAGTAATTATCTACACCTGTGACTCAATCATCTTACACACACACACACACACACACACACACACACACACACACACCACACACACACACACACACACCACCTTGAAACACCACCCAAGGCCATCAGACACCGGGTTCGTTAGGCTTTGAGATCCGGGTTCGCGGTGATTCTGGCTTCGGATTCGTTATAATCCTGTGGTTTCGGGTTCGTAGTGATTCTGGGTTCGGATTTGTTGTGATTTTGGGTTCGGGATCGTCATAATCCAGGGCTCGGGTTTGTTATAATCCAGGGTTCGGGTTCGGGTTCATTATAATCCAGGGTCTGTCTGGATCGTCATAATCCAGGGCCCGGGTTTGTTATAATCAGGGTTCGGGGTTCATAATCCAGGGTTCGGGTTCGGGTTCATTATAATCCAGGGTTCGGGTTCAGGATCGTCATAATCCAGGACTCGGGTTCATTATAATCCAGGGTTCGGGTTCATTATAATCCTGGGTTCGGGTTGACAGAGTTCCCAGGCCCTAAATGGTGTGTTAAAATGAACATATCTCCAAGACCGTGTGTGAGAATCTCCCCTGAGAGAAACAGATCCTGAGAGAACTTTAGATTAAATTATCATAAATGGAGATCTGGGGAGAGCTGCCAACTGCCTGTGTTTATTAATGTCAATATATCGCGGACAAAATGGCGTGGAAACTGTACTAGACTGAGGAGGAGGAGGAGGAGGAAGAGGGACAATGATAAAGTGGGAGGAAGGGAGGGAGGAAGAAGAGAGGGAAGGAAGAGAATAGGAGGAGAAAGAGGGAGGAGGAGGAAAAAAGCGAGGAGGAAGAGGAGGAGGAGGGGGGAAAAAAGGGAGGAGGAAGAGGAGGAGGAGGAAGAGAAAGGAAGAAATTAAGAGAGGAAGAGGAGGAAGAAAGAACCAAAGAAAGGAAAATTGTAAATGGAAAAGGAAATAAAATATGATAGATAGATAGATAGATAGATAGATAGATAGAGCGTGAAAAGAAAATTACCAATCACAGACCAGAATTTCATCATCATTAACCAATCACAAACTAGCATCCATCAACCCCACCAATCACAGAGCAGCAGTCCCTCAACCCCATCAATCACAGACAATCACTTCCTCAACCCCACCAATCAACTCCTACATTCCCCCAACTCCACCAATCACAGAGCAGCAGTCCCCCAACTCCACCAATCACAGAGCAGCAGTCCCTTGACCCAACCAATCACCTCCACATTCCAATCATTGAGAAGCTCACACTAAACCCTCACTGAAAATAATTAAAAAGTAAACATAAATAAAAAATGTAAAAAACGTAAAACAATATACAAAAAATTTAAAAAATAAAAAAAATAATAAATGACTAAGATGTAAAAAAGGTAAATAAAAGGAAAAATGTAAAACAGGTAAAAAAAAGTAAAAAAAACACGTAAAAACTATAAAATATAAAAAAATGCCTCTGAATACCTTGGGTGGATAAAACAGAAGCCATTATCTGGGGAGTCAATAATTCAGGAATAATACCGTCATTTTCCGCTATATAAACTCAAATTCTCAGACCAAGTGAATCACAATTGAGGTTTGGTATAATCCACGCGTATGGGGTCGTGGCGTGGTTTGGGGGTATAATCGCGTATAGGGAGTTGTAGTTCGCTGGTGGTTGGTTGGTTGGTTCTCGGTCGAAGTGATAGTGGGTTGTGATTGGTTCTTGGTAATTCTTAGTGTGTGGTGATTGGTTTCCCCTTTTCAGACCCCACCCCCCAAACCCCACCCTCCTAAGAGCCACCTCATCCCCAAACCCAACCTCACCCCATAAACCCACCTCACCCCGCAAAACTCCACCTCACCCCAAAACCCCCCTCATCCCATAACCCCACCTCACCCCCAAACCCCCACCTCACCCCCAAAGTCGCCCCGGATCATCAACCACGATTATTTACACCAATTTCACGGAACAGGAAGCGACCACACCGTGAAATAACACATAAGGTAGGTTGGGTTAGGTTAAGTTAAAATCCGCCACTCGGGGATGATCCTAGTTCCGTGGTGAGATTTCTAATAAGACTTAAATAACAAAGTCTATGTAAAGTCTTATTCTCAATCATAATTATGTAATCTTTTCAACTCTCAATACTGTAACTCATTTAATCGTGTAACTCAATTAAAATCTGCAATAATAATTTTAAACTCTAACATACTGTAACTCATTTAATACTGTAACTCATTTAATACTGTAACTCAATTAACACTGTAACTCAACTAACATCTGTAACTCAACTAACATCTGTAACTCAACTAACATCCGTCTCAATACTATATTTTTTACCTGGACGTAATTACAATCAACACCTGAGTGAGTTTTAATAATGTATTTTTTTACCTGTGTAACTAAACGAACACCTGAGGTTTATTAATGTAATTTTACCTGTATGTAACTTAATTAATACCTGAGCCTTTACCTCTGCTTCCGTGTAATTAAATGGGAAATAATTACTCACCTGAAAGATTCACCTGTGCATAATAATAATAATAATAATAATAATAATAATAATAATAATAATAATAATAATAATAATAATAATAATAATAATAATAATAATAATAATAATAATAATAATAATAATAATAATAATAATAATAATAATAATAATAATATATATATATAATAACAATAATAATAATAATAATAATAATGAAGAAGACGAACAACAACAAAAACAAAAACAACAACAACAAGGAAATAAAGATGAAGAATGAAAAATAAAAATATCAACAGTAAATCAAACAATAACAACAAAACAATAAAAAATCACAAGACCAACAAACAAACATCACCACAATAACAAAATTAAAAATAACAAAGACAACAAGACATAAGAAAATAACAAAGACACAAAAGACAAGAAATAAAACAATTTCTTAACAATTGAAGAAACACAAAGAAAAGACTCAATAGAGATTCAAAAAAGAAAAAAGATTTTAAAATTTCAAGGTTTTCAGCTGATTCTGTCTGACATTACCTGACATTAGCTGACCTCACTCTCTGACTATTTGCCATTATCTGAGCTGACACCTCCTGACACTATTTGGTACTATATTAAGTAATTACTAAATCTGACATGAGAGAGTGTGTGTGTGTGTGTGAGTTAACACATGTAACATCTTCAGCAAATTACTGTCATACCTGTATTAGCATAATGTATTTATAATTACACCTGCACACGCACCTGTAGTTGTAACCTGTACCTCAACCAGCACTACACACCTATATATCAACCAACACTTACACACACACACCTGTACCTCAACCAGCACTACACACCTATATATCAACCAACACTTACACACCTGTACCTCAACCAGCACTACACACCTATATATCAACCAACACTTACACACCTGTACCTCAACCAGCACTACACACCTATATATCAGCCAACACTTACACACCTGTGCCTCAACCAGCACTACACACCTATATCAACCAACACTTACACACACCTGTACCTCAACCAGCACTACACACCTATATCAACCAACACTTACACACACCTGTGCCTCAACCAGCACTACACACCTATATATCAACCAACACTTACACACACCTGTACCTCAACCAGCACTACACACCTATATATCAACCAACACTTACACACACCTGTACCTCAACCAACTACTATATATCAGGCACACACACACACCTGTACATCAACCAACACTTACACACCTGAACATCAGCCAACACTTACACACACCTGTACATCAACCAACACTTACACACCTGTACATCAATAACACTTACACCACCTGTACATCAACCAACACTTACACACACCTGTACATCAACCAACACTTACACACCTGTACATCAACCAACACTTACACATGTGCATGCAACACTTACACCTGTACATCAACCAACACTTACACACCTGTACATTACCCAACACTACACACACACCTGTCCATGCAAGATCGTGTCCGGGTGAATCATTTTTCAGTGTAAAGTTTACTTCCATACCGACAAAATCAGTTCTCTGGAAGCCTTGAGACCCAGTAATTGTGAAACCGAGGAAGATGTCTGGGGGGGTGGTCTATAGACGATTTCAACATCACAGTTTTCAATTAGATGTTATGTGGGTTTCAACATCCGTGAAAACGCTAAATGTGGCTTTTATTTTGTGATAAAGAAAAAGAATTAGGATTTTTTTTATTAAGATATGAGATGATTAATTTAAACAGGTATTTCTGTACATACACACAAACACACATATACAGTAAATACATACATACACACACACACACCACACACATTCTTTACACACACAAAAATACCCTTCTAAACATCCCATCCACCTAACACACCCCCACAACACCCTCCCTAAACATCCCATCACTAACCCTTACCCCAACCTTTACAACACCTCCTAATCCTTTCTTTTTTGCCCTCCCTAACATCCCATCCCACCTAACACAACCCCCCTGACAACACCCCCCACAACACCCCTCCCTAAACATCATCCACCCCTAACCCCCCACCCCTCCCCCACATCGGTAAACCACTTTCAGCTGATGTCCTTGAGGTATCCCAGCCGTGACGTCATGGTAACCTTGAAAGTTTGAGACCTGTTCTCTCAGCTCGTCCTATTGCTCTTAAATGGTGTTTCTTACCTGAAGATTGAGCATGAATTATTTCACCTGAATTTTAGATCTCCTGATTATGTCAATTAGATTAGATACCGAGTTCTTTTCTCCTGATTTTTTTAAATTTTTGAAAAGTTTTGAAAATATTGTCGGTAATCTGATTTAGCTCATAACAGAGTTTAACTACCTGACTCCATCCTGTTCAAAAAAACACACCCACACTACATTTCTCTGATATTTTTTTTCTAGTTGACCAGTTCGCACCCAGGCCGTGTTAGGTGGCTCATCTAGAATGTTGTACCGGATGATATAAATTGGGAGCCTTTATTGAGTATTTTCCCCTGGTGGCTGCCTCACATGGGGGAATTCTCAACCCATAATAGAATTTTCACTTTATGGACGGCAAAACAGGTTGGTGAGTTTTAGAATTGAATGAGAAAAACTTGGAAGTTCTTGAAGCGTTGTGTAGTAGTAGTCGAAATTCCTTGTGGCTTGACCTAGACTGTTCTTGAGTGTTTTAACTGTAACTCTCTTTAGTCTTCCCTCAAAATGTGGGTTAGGTTAGGTTAGGTTAGGTTGGTTAGGTTAGGTTAGGTTGGTTAGGTTAGGTTATTTTGTGGAGCTATATATATAATTAAATATATTCTGAGGGCCGTGTGTATAAGTGGAATAAAGTTCTTGTGTGTTAAACCATATCAAATACCTGTTAAATCATATCAAATACCTGTCAAACCAATCAAATACCTGTCAAATCATATTAAATATCTGTCAAACCAATCAAATACCTGTCAAAACAATCAAATATCTGTCAAATCATATCAATACATGTCAAACCAATCAAATACCTGTCAAACCATATCAATACATGTCAAACCATATCAAATACCTGTTAAACCATATCAAATACCAGGCCAAACGATATCAAATAAAAACACTCATAAATCTGAGAAGAAAAAAATCCCTTACAAGTTGGATTTTTTATTTACATATGAAATAAATCCCTCGTGAGTGGATAACCGAGTATCAGTCTTATAATTGTAAAATATATAAATAAATAAATCCCTTCGTCTTGGTAATATAATCCCAGGGATTTACAAGGTCAGTATAGCCAACCATCACAGTGCTCTCAGGGATAATGGTTCTGGTAATACTGTCAAGGTCTCTCTCTGTTTTGTTAATACTGTTGCAGAGAGAGAGAGAAAGAGAGAGAGGGAGAGAGAGAGAGATAAATCAACCCTTTACACAGGTATAAGTACAGTATTGATCAAACTGAAGGTAATTACATTATACCTGAGGCCCGCGTCACCTGGGGGCCAACACCGTCAACACGTCCTTAACAGTAAACAGGTTTGTCCTCTGCAAAACCTACCACAACAAACTTAACGCTCGTCTGGTAAAACATCGCCAGTACAAGCACTCACTATCGCTCGGGGGGGTTTGTGTAGTTTTGGTCTGTCTTAGTTTGAAGTATCGCCACTACGAGCATTCAGCATCACTTGGGTTCCCTTTTCTATAACTTCGCCAGCGCCTCAAATTTTGCCTGACGTTTTTCCTGTCATAAAACTATCGCCAGCATGAAGCACTCACCAACGCCTGACGTTTTCCTACATACAAACTACCTCCTTAGCGACTTTCCACCAGCGCCTGACTACCATTCCACTCCATAAAATGTGTGGGTGTAAACTTTTATGTCAATCTGATCAAAACTTGAGGCTAAGTTTATCTTCTCCATTGAAACTGTAGACTTGGTCTGGTGTCTCTCTCTCTCTCTCTCTCTCTCTCTCTCTCTCTCTCTCTCTCTCTCTTTCTCCCCCTAATTTACCTACTACCACTTCCCTGCCTCAACTCTCCTCCCCTCTCCCAATGATCACTTTCTCCCTTGTTTTCTCTCCCCTCTCCTCCCCCTCCACCCCTGCTATAACTCTCTCTCTCTCTCTCTCTCTCTCTCTCTCTCTCTCTCTCTCCCCTTTCCTGTCATTTAATCTCTCCATTGCTCTTTCCTCTCTTCTTTCCTACACCCTCTCTCTACCTCTTTCTCCCCCCCTCCCTCCCATTTCCTTCCTTTTCTCTCACCTTCCTTTCTCCCTCTCCCCTCCACTCATCCATCTAGTCTCTCCATTTCCTCCTTCCATAAAACTTGTCAGCTCTCTCTCTCTCTCTCCTATCTCCCTCTCTCTCTCTCTCTCTCTCTCTCTCTCTCTCTCTCCTCTCACATCATTCTCTCACCCTCCTCCTTGTAACACCCCTCCCCCCCTCCCACCTACCTCTCATTTTCTTCTCCCCTCTACCCCCCTCTCAGCCCAGGTGAGTCTTCTCCCTCATCCCATCCTCTCACCTTCCACTCCCTTAACACCCATTAACACCACTATCTCCATCACCACCACTACCACTAGTACCCTCTACCTACTACTAGCACCAACTAATCACCAGTACTACTACCATTACCACGACCAGCAACAACCACTATTACCCACAATAAACCCCCCAACCACCACCACTATTACCATCATCACTACACCTTACTGCCACCAACACAACCCCACACAACCACCACCACCCCCACTACAAAACTACCACTATACCACCCTTTTCACCCCCACCCTTTACCACCAGCACTACCACCCCCACTACCCCTACCACCCTTACCACCAGCACCACCCACCACCCCCTACACATACCACCCTTCACCACACCCCCCACACTACCATACCCTACCCCACCCCCCACTACCCACCCTGCCCTACCCACCCCCACCACACCCCCCCATACCCCTTTTCCCCACCTTCATGTGCCCACCGCCCCACCACCGCCCATGACTCATCAACATGCTGTGCTGTGCCGTCTCCTCCTGTGTCATGGAGGACGGCGACAGGCGTTAGTGAGTCACCCACGTCAGTCTTTTTGGGGACTTTTCAGGGGGACTTTTTTGGGGGGGGGGACTTTGTTGACCTGACTGTGTGGGGCGTGTGAGTCGACCAGGGGAGTGTGGACCGGGAGGGAGGGAGGATGGACCGGGGGAGGTGTGGTTAAGGGAGGGGTGTGGAAAGGAGTGGGGGTGGAGGTGGAGGGAGGAGGCGGGGGGGGTGGAGGGGAGTGTGGACAGGGGGGTGTGGAGGAAATAAAAAGAGGTGGAAAGAGGGAAATAGTAAGCAAAGAAGAAAATACAGAAAGATTAAAGAGAATAAAGAAAGAGAGTAAGAGAGAGAGAGAGATAGATGGCGTCACTCCAGGTTCACCTACCGGGAATGCCAGTGAGATCAATCCGTGTTGTAACGTCTCTCTCTCTCTCTCTCTCTCTCTCTCTCTTTTTTGTTTTGATTATTATTATTATTATTATTATTATTATTATTATTATCATCAAAACAAAAACACAACTCAACACAACAAAAACAACACACAACAAAAAACACAAACACAACAAACACACAAACACAACATCATCACAACTCACAACCCTTAACACTCACCCAAACAAAAACACAAACTCAACAAAAACCAACAAAAACACAACAAACAACAACAAAAAACAACAAACAACAACAAAAACACAAACACGACAAAAACACAAACACGACAAACACAAACACCATTCCATTATTAACGGGTTTTTAAGTTCCGCTAAGGTCCACAACCCCGTGGCAATAAAATCCCGGCAAAATTCCCGCTGGACTTGTATGTATTTCAATATTCGGCCGGACTGAGACAAACCGGTTAAAAAAGACCGGTTCTATCCGTATATATCGTGTGTGTGTGTGTGTGTGTGTGTGTGTTACTGGATATTACATACATACATACATACATGTGTACATTGTATATATACCAAGGAGGACCGGATAAGGAGATATACAAGCCGGTTAATTCAAGAACAAAGGCCAGATAAGTCCCAGAGGCCGGATGAGGTCGGGGCCGGTTAACACAAAGTAGGCGATTTTAGCCACTCGGAACCAGCTGCTGCCCCCCTCCCCCTCTCCTCTTACCCCTCACCCCAGCACATATAGAGGGGGTGAAGAGAGAGAGAGAGAGAGAGAGAGAGGAGTCTCTTTCTCTCTCTCTCTATCCCTACCCTTCACCCCCCATTCTCCTTACCCCCTCACCCCCAGGATACACACAAAGAGATATTCTGGATAAGGTTAGATGGGTCAGGTTAGATTAGGTTAGGTTGGGTTAGTTGGGTTAGGTTGGAGTTGGGTGGTTTCTAGTGAGAGAAGAAATTAAGAGTTCTAACCATACCTTGACGGGGAAGAAGGAGGAAGAGGGAGGAGAAAGAGGAGGGGGCGAGAGGGAAGAGGGGAGGGGGCGAGGGGGGAGGGGGGTGAGAGAGAATATAGTTTCTTCAAGATTGGTTTCCAGCGAGCTCTAGATAACAACAACAACAACAACAACAAACAAACAAACAAACAAACCAATAAAAACACGTCATATAAACCCTCCTTTGTGTGGCTCTTGACCAACACACACACACACACACAACAGGTCCAGATAAGTGAATTCAACCGAACGATTTCCGGCGGTACAGGCTGTCCTCAACCCAACCTCAAGTTCATCCGACATCCTTCTTCTTCTTCTTATCCGGCTCATCCTCTCCTCCTCCTCCCTTCCTCCTCCTCCACTTCCTCCTCCTCCTGCTCTACCTCTCTCTTCTTCCTCCTCCTCCTCCTGCTCCTCCTCTCCCCGTACTAACTCGCCCCGTATTAACTCGCCCCATACTAACTCGCCCCGTACTAACTCCCCGTACTAACTCGCCCGTACTAACTCGCCCCGTACTAACTCGTACCTTACTCGCCCCGTGCTTACTCGCCTCGTACTAACTCGCCCCGTACTAACTCGCCCATACTAACTCGCCCCGTACTAACTCGCCCCATACTAACTCGCCCATGAACTCACCATCAGTGGATAAAGGTATTGCTTCACTGTTATGTAATCCTGATTTATCCTTAATCCAGGTCCAGGTAATGGAGGTGGAGGGAGGGAGAAAAGGGAGGAAGGGTAAAGGAGGAAGGTAAGGGAGGAAAGGTGAGGGAGAAGGTGAGGAGGAAGGTAAGGGAGAAAGGTAAGGGAGGAAAGGTGAAGGAGGAAGGTAGGAGGAAAGGTAAGGAGGAAGGTGAAGGAGGGAAGTGGGAGGAGAAAGGTGAGGAGGAAGGTGAAGGAGGGAGTAAGGAGGAAGGTGAGGGAGGAAGGGTAAGGGAGGTGAGGGGAGGAAGGTAAGGGAGGAAGGTGAGGGAGGGAAGGTAAGGGAGGAAGGTGAGAGAGGGAAGGTGAGGAGGGGAAGGTAGGGAGGAGGTAAGGGAGGAAAGGTGAGGGAGGAAAGGTAAGGGAGGAAAGGTAAGGAGAAAGGTGAAGGAGGAGGGGAAGGTGAAGGGAGGAAAGGTGAGGAGGAGAAAGGTGAGGGAAGGTGGGAGGAGGAAGGGAGGAAGGTAAAGGGAGGAAGGTGAAGGAGGGAGGGTGAAGGGAGGAAGGTGAGGGAGGAAGGGTAAGGGAGGGAAAGGTAGGGAGGAAAGGTGGGGAGGAAGGGTGAAGGAGGAAGGTGGGGAGGGAGGGGTGAAGGGAGGGGGAAGGTAAGGGGAGGTAGGGAGGAAAGGTAAGGGAGGAAAGGTGAAGGAGGAAGGTGAGGTGAGGAAGGTGAAGGAGGAGGAAAGGTAAGGGAGGAAGGTAAGAAGGGAGGAAAGGTGAGGGAGGGAGGTGAGGGAGGAAGGTGAGGGAGGGAAGGTGAGGGAGGGAAGGTAAGGGAGGAAAGGTGAGGGAGGGAAGGTGAGGGAAGAATGGCTGGGAAGGACAGGTAAGGGCAGGGAAGGGAGGAGCTTCACCCTAACAGACAATCCTTGACGAGAAAGTGTATAGTGAAAGGCTGGGGGCGACAGTGGGCATGCCATCACCGCCCTCCCACACCAGCCCACACCTGCCCCCTCCCTCATCGGTATTAACAAAATACTCCCATGAGAAGCACAACACAGGTACCTCCATGATAAACAACAACCCGCATTAATCGTACACGGGCAAAAAAAAAACGCTCTGGAAAACTGGCATTAAGACAACCGAAGCTTCGTTGGCTTCACCCCGCGCCATTGTTTCCCGCCTAGCTCCTCGTACACTGTTGCCACATGACTCCTGCAGGATCCCCCCTCCCTCTCACACTCTCTAACCTCCTACACCAACTTGTCCTTATCCTTCACGAAGAGATTACCTCCCGCCCTTACATCCCAGCCGGGAAGGTCTTAACGACAGAATCCTTTAGAGAAACAGTTGAGAAGCGACGGTGTGTAGGAGTGTGTCGTAAAGTAAAACGTGGCACAAGCTCCTGGCCTTGGGGAACACGTCACCATATTTGGCTTACAACCTCCTTGCCATCTGCGGGTCTCTCGTTACCTCCATCCTTTACTTCCTCTCTTATCTCTTATAAACACAACAATACTCTAATAATATCCAGTAAATTATAATAAATACAACAAATAAATGATAAATACCGTTGGTGTTTAAGAGAGAGATGGTACCTAGTGGAGGGTATTAATGCCCGGATGTTGACGTCATCAGGCTCCACCTACACGACGGAGGATGAAAGTGACAAACGGACGGACTCTAACCCGTTATGCAGGCTCCGAGGGTGTTCAGTCTCTAAAAGAAAGGATATTCCGGTTCCACTTATTGCATTATATTACAGTATCAGTTCATAACCTAACCTAACCTAACCATCCCACAGATTATCCACAAACTATCCATAAATTATCCACATTATCCACATTATCCACAGATCATACCACCCACATTAACCATCTCTCACCATCAACAATTACCCGGTGACAATAACCTAACCAAACCACACACCACTAGACACGTTAATTACTACCATTACCTGAAGTAGATTACCTGAATTAGATTAGTTAAGGAGGAACTACGCTAAATAACCATCGTATCAATAATTAAATACACTCTTGTAACTATTTAATACGGTAATTATAACTAGGAAAGATAATAGTAAGAGTCGTGTTCTGATTGGCTGAATTGGTATTGGAATAGTGCCAGGTGGATGGATGAACTGTGGTAGGAATAGTGCCAGGTGGGTGGATGAACTGTGGTAGGAATAGTGCCAGGTGGATGGATGAACTGTGGTAGGAATAGTGCCAGGTGGGTGGATGAACTGTGGTAGGAATAGTGCCAGGTGGGTGGATGAACTGTGGTAGGAATAGTGCCAGGTGGGTGGATGAACTGTGAATAGTGCCAGGTGGGTGGATGAACTGTGGTAGGAATAGTGCCAGGTGGATGGATGAACTGTGGTAGGAATAGTGCCAGGTGGATGGATGAACTGTGGTAGGAATAGTGCCAGGTGGGTGGATGAACTTGGTAGGATAGTGCCAGGTGGTGGATGAACTGTGGGAAAGAGTGCCAGGTGGGTGGATGAACTGTGGTAGGAAAGAGTGCCAGGTGGGTGGATGAACTGTGGTAGGAATAGTGCCAGGTGGATGGATGAACTGTGGTAGGAATAGTGCCAGGTGGGTGGATGAACTGTAGGAAGTGCCGTGGGTGGATGAACTGTGGTAGGAATAGTGCCAGGTGGTGGATGATGTGGTAGGAAGAGTGCCAGGTGGGTGGATGAACTGTGGTAGGAATAGTGCCAGGTGAGTTCTTAACCTCTTGAGTACAGTGAATTAAGGCGTCGTACTCAATGGGCTAATTGACTGTACTCTGGGGGTTGGCACTGTACTCTGGGGGTTGGCACTGTACTCTGGAGGTAGGCACTGTACTCTGGAGGTAGGCACTGTACTCTGGGGTTGCACTGTACTCTGGGGGTTGGCACTGTACTCTGGAGGTAGGCACTGTCTCTGGAGGTTGGCACTGTCTGGGGTTGGCACTGTACTCTGGGGGTTAATATGGATTAACCTGAGAACATAAAATGGGAATCAAATTAGTAAGAGTGCCAGGAATGGAAAACGGAAATCAGATTAGTACGAGTGCCTGGAATGAATTAATCCTTGAATATAATCCTGGAATCGGGTTATTAAGTGCCAGGAATTGATTAACTCCCCGAGAATATAAACCGGGAACCGTATCATTAAGAGTGCCAGGTATAAATTAACTCCAAATACTCTATATAAACCTGGAATTGGATCATGGTGTGCCAGGAATGAATGAACTTGGAATTGGGTCAGGAAGGGTGCCAGGAATGAACTTGGAATTGGGTCAGGAATGGTGCCAGGAACGAATTAACTTGGAATTGGGTCAGGAATGGTGCCAAGAATGAATGAACTTGGAATTGTGCCACGAAAGGTGCCAGGAATGAACTTGGAATTGGGCCATGGGGGGTGCCAGGATTGAACTTGGAAATGGGTCAGGAATGGTGCCAGGAATGAACGAACTTGGAATTGGGCCATGAAGGGTGCCAGGAATGAACTTGGAATTGGGTCAGGAATGGTGCCAGGAATGAATAGACTTGGAAATAGGCCAAGAAGTGTTAGGAACGAATGAACTTGGAATATAAAACTGGAATTGGATCAGTGCCAGGAATGAAGTGCCCTCATGAACACATACCAGCACTTCCTCCACACATAACGTCCACCTCTATGCAGAACACACAACACATGCCCCAACATACCCACAACACATCACCACACATGCCCCAACATACCCACAACACATCACCACACATGCCCCAACATACCCCCATGCACATGTACAACACATCACCACACATGCCCCAACATACCCCACATCACCACCATGCCCCAACATACCCACATACGTCTGTACTCTATCAAATCACGAACATACACGACTGACCCAGGTTCATTTAGGGTCAACTAATTCGTGACCTCAAATAGTTAGATTACCGATAAGGTCAACAAGGGGACACAAGTGGTGACCCCGGATACAAATGTCACACTGAGGTCATCATAAACCTACAAATGGTGACCCCAGATACAAAGGTCACATATAAGGTCACCATGAAGCTAAAGATGGTGACCCCAGATACAAAGGTCACATATAAGGTCACCATGAAGCTAAAAATGGTGACCCCAGATACAAAGGTCACATATAAGGTCACCATGAAGCTAAAATGGTGACCTCAGATACAAAGGTCACATATAAGGTCACCATGAAGCTAAAAATGGTGACCCCGAATCTAAAGGTCACATATAAGGTCACCATGAAGCTAAAAATGGTGCCCCATACAAGAGTCACATATAAGGTCACCATGAAGCTAAAAATGGTGACCCCGGAAATCCAGACTAGATAAGATAGGTCAATGTTAAGCCACATCTGGTGACCTCAGTGGTATGGGAGTAGGGTAGGGGGTGAAGGAGAGTGGGGTAGGGGGTGAAGGAGGTGGGGTGGGGTGAGGGAGAGTAGGGTGGGGGTGAAGGAGGTGGGTAGGGGGTGAGGAGAGGGAGGGCGGAAGATGACGTCACTTGGCCTCAAAGGTGAGAGTGCCAAATAATGGGTGCCAGATTTTACCAAGGGAAGAAGGTAGGGGTGGGGGGTGGGGTGGGGTGGAGGAGGGGTGGGTGTCACCTGTTGGTATTTAAAGATAAAACCCTTGTTGGTATGAGTCACAGGATGGGTGTGGTCACTCTTACACCCTTACACCCTGCACTTACACCCTGCTACACATAATGCCATATATCCTTACACCCTATACACACTCCCTCCAGAGACTCCTGACCCGCCCTGAACCCGCCCTGACCCGCCCTGACCCGCCCTGACCCGTCCATCACGCCTTTGTCTGTATCAGGAAGTGACTGTGTGTGTGTGTGTGTGTGACCTTTCGGATAATTTATGGTCGTCAGGGCAGCCAAGAGTACAGATCAGGTCACGATAATTTAAGTCCAGGTCAAGTGTTATCGAGGAGAGGGAGTCGTAGGATATTTAGCACATACATACATACATACATACATACATACATACACATAATATAAAAAAATATAATATAACTTTATTGATATAAGATATAAAAATACTAATAGAGTGTTGGTGTGTGTGTGTGTGTGTGTGTGTGTGTGTGTGTGTGTGTGTTTCATCTGTCTATTCAACTAAAACTCTCTCTCTCTCTCTGTCTCTCTCTCTCTGCTATCTATCTTTCTGTCTGTATATATCTGTACCTGTCTGTCTGTCTGTCTGGCTCTCTACCTGTCTGTCTGCCCGTCTATCTGTCCCTCTACCTGTCTGTCTACGCTAACTTACACTCACCTCTCAAGGCTTAATTGTCCTCAGGTATACACAAGAATCTCACCTGTAAGAAAGAGAAAATTAATTAATATAATATACACACAGGTGATGACACAAACACAACAACAAAACAAACAAAATAAACAAAGGTAATGAAACAAACAAACAAACACAGGTAATAAAACAAGTAAAAACCCCAGGCAATAAAACGAAAGCCACAATGAGGAATAAAAGTTTAATTTATGTTAAGTAAAAAAACTCCTGAAAGTTACAGTAATTGAGTCCTTCAAGTTTATATTGTATAATGATGATAATGATGATGGTGATGATGATGGTGATGATGATGGTGATGATGATGGTGATGATGATGGTGATGGTGATGATGATGGTGATGATGATGGTGATGATGATGATGATGATGATGATGATGATGAATAAGAAAATGAGTAAAGGAAAATGTTGATGATGATACTGCTAATAATAACAACAACAACAATAATAAAACACATAAGAAGCAATAGTGTGTTTGTATGTTTTTGAAATTCACACAGGTGTTGGTGTGCCTGGCCAGCCCCCAGCAGGTGTGGGGTGGGGAGGACCCTGACACACATCCCTACTGTAACCTGCTACTCTCTCTCTCTCTCTCTCTCTCTCAGTTCCTCGTTTGTTCCCTCCATCCAAATTTCCCTCATCTCCTTCTTCCTTCTTTCCTTCCTTCCTCCGTCGCTTCCTTTCATCCCTCCTCTTTCCCTCCTCACTTACTTCCTTGCTCCCTCCCTCCCACCCTCTACCTCTATCCCCCTCCATCCATCCCCCCCCTCTCCTCCCCTCTCCCTCCACCCTCCTCCTTCCCTCCCTCCATCATCCCCCTTCTCCCCCTCCTCTACCTCCCACCCCCTCCTCTACCTCCCCCCCTCCCTCTACCTCCCCCACCAACATAAGGTAGATAAAACCAGAACCAAGGTAAATTCTGGCCCACTTGTCTGCTACCACCCAACCACCCACCCACCCACCACCCTGTTAGTGTACTCTCTGGCTGGCTGGACGAAGGTGGAGGAGGATGGGTATGTGGGTGGAATGGACAGACAGACAGACAGACAGACAGTGAGCCAGATAGACAAACAAGAAGCTACTGTACGCATAACATATAAATGGTAGGGGCCGGATAAGCTGTAAATACCAGACCGGTCGTATAAGAGAACGGAATTTTCCTCCCGTAAGAAAAAAAAAATGAATTTAGTACAGGTTAACTCGTGTTGGGTTAGGTTAGGTTAGGTTTGGTTAGATTAGGTTAGGTTAGTGGTATTAATGGATTATCGGACGGTGATTGGTCAGTATGTATGTATGTATGTATGTATGTATGTATGAATGTATGTATGTATGTATGTATGTATGTATGTATGTATGTATGTATGTAATCCCCTGAACGCTTAGTCATCAAACACAACACAACACATATACGTCATCCCCCACATAAAGGGATTTCTACAACATTAAATAAATCCCCCTGATCTTATAAGCTCTTGAAACATATAAAAAATATAATAATATTTAATAGGGTTATATTCTTTGGGGGAGGGGAGGTGAGGGGGGAGGAGAGGAGGGGGAGGAGGGAGAGGTGGGGGAGAGGTGGGAATGGTCATTATTAAACACATAAAACTGTCTAATAATATATTTCAAAAAAATATTAATTGGTTTTGGTTTTTTCACTTGTGATGTAATTAATTAATTTTCCGGGTGTTTTAATGGTTTAGTTTTAAGGGAAACCAAACTTAACCTGACCTGACCTGACCTAACCTAACCTGATCTGACCTGTATGTATGTATGTATGTATGTATGTATGTATCAGCAGTCTATCTATCTATCTATCTATCTCCATGTTACATAACCGGTATCTAGCGCGTGTTGCAAGAAGGACAGGAGTTATATCAAGGTTTGGTTAATGGTCTTGGCAGCCATTGTGTTTACGAGAGAGATTTCAACATAGGTGAGATACTGAGCAAAGGGCACTGCTGGGTATGTGTGTGTGTGTGTGTGTGTGTGTGTGTGTGTGTGTGTGTGTGTGTGAGAGAGAGAGTCTTTTCACCTCATAATTAAAATATTTACTCTTATACAACGATGACTCAACCTAAATACCACCCACCCACCACCACTATCCACCCACCCATCCACCACACGACCACCCATCACCCTCCGACCACACCACCCACCTACAAGTTAAGCCAGACCACACCCATCTTGACAACACACCACCCCACCCACACCCATCCCCGACCACATCTACACCCAGTATACACCGACGCACACTTACACCCACACACCCACACCTACAATCACAAGTACACACACACACACACACACATACACAACTACACCCAGAAGTATACATACACACAGACACAAACCCACAGGTACACACATAAACACACACATACAAATACACACAGACACACACACCTACACCCAGAAGTACACACACACAAACACAACACACAAACACACATACAAACACACACACACACATACAATACCGGTCTCTTAATTTCCCAAGAGTGTCTTGCGTTTTATCTTGTAAACACACACACACACACACACACACACACACACACACACACACACAAGGACGAACCATCTTTATAGACTCTAATTGCCATCGTTAGCGACATCATTATCATTGGAATTTAGGTGTTGAGTTCTATACAATCTAGCCACTCAGAGTACGCTTAATTCAGTCGACAGCACAATTTCTAGCCACACAGAGTACAATAACTAGCCACTCAGATTACATACCACCCCTATCTGTACCTGAACTACCACCTGTACTCAGATTAACACGATTTTAACTCCTGTAATGACAATAATAATAATAATAATAATAATAATAATCAACAACAACAACAACAACAACAATAACAACAACAACAACAACAACCAACAACTACAACAACAACAACAATAACAACAACAACAACAACAACAACAACAACAACAACAATAATAATAACATACAACAATAATAATAATAATAATAATAATAACAATAATAATAATAATAATAATAATAATAATAACATAATAATAATAATAATAATAATAATAATAATAATAATAATAATAAAATATACAGACGAAGAACTTTCAATAAAACATCTCGATTAATTCCAAGAGTTAAATTGACTTCCTGGGAGGAGAGTGTGAGGAGGAGAGAATAATGCAAGGGAGATAGAAAGAAGAATGAATAAGAAGATAGAATAAATGGATAAAGGAGGAAGGAATGAATAAGAAGATAAGGAAGTGAATAAGGAAGAAAGGAGAATAGTGAATAAAGAATAAGAAAGTGAGTGAAGGAAAGAAGGTAATAAGGAAATAAGTAAATGAATGAAGATAATAAGGGAATAGAGAATATATGAATGAAGGAGGAAAGAAGAAAATGAACGAAAGAAGAGAATGAGAGAATAAACGAAAAATGAAAGAAGGAGGAAATAGAAAGAAAGACAATAATAAGAGCATAAAGAATAAGTGAATGAAGAAGAAATAAAAAGGAAAATGAAAAGAAAAAAAAGAAAGAGCGAAAAAAGATTAAGATGCAATGAGATGAATGACAGAATGATTAAGAAAAATGCGTGTGCAATGAGACAAGATTGCAATACGGACAGGTTGCAAGAGGACAAAGATGAGGTTGCAGAAACATGAAGTTGCAAGCCACGGATATAAAGGAACTCAAGTTGCATGGAATTAACGACTGAAAAGGTAAGGTTTGCAAAACTCCATGTTGCAAGACGGGTAGTTGAAGTTGCAAGGACGAAGTTGAGATGATTAGAGATTGCAATGTATCGATGTTGCAAGAGGTTGATGCTTTATGAAGTTGTGGTTGCAATATGAGTGGGAAGATCAAAATTTTCAGAGGTTAATGTTGCAAGAGGAAGCGAGTCTGCAACGAGATGAAGAAGGGTTGAAATAAAGCCTATAGAAGCTGAGGTTGCAATAACCCCATGTTGCAAGCCATAAATACTGCAATAACTTCATGTTGCAAGCCACCAATATTGCAATAACCCAATGTTGCAAGCCATCAATACTGCAATAACTCCATGTTGCATAAAACCTGAGGTCTTAAAAATTACACCTTGCAAGAATCTGTTGGTCCCAAGACGATACAGAGAACGACGCCAAAGTTGCAAAAAAGTCACGTTGCAGGAAGTTCACGATGCAACGAGTCCAAGTTGCAAGCGAGCGCGACTGCAAGGAGGCGAAGACGTCACAATATGAGGCTGCGGAAAGTCCAAATTGCAAGGATTTCAACATGCAAGAAGGCCAAGTTGAAGACGTTCAATTTGCAAGGAGTTGAGGGTGTGAAGGAAGGCGAGTTGCAAGGAAGCGTGGAGGACGAAGGAGGTGTTGGGGAGAAGGGAGGAGGAGGGGGGTGAGAGGAAGGAAGGGGGGGGGAGGGAGGAAGATATACGGTGGGGGTGGAGAGAGATGAGGAAGAACAGAATTGAGACAGAGAAAAGAGGGGAAAGGAGAGAGAGAAGGGGAGAGAGGGGAGATGGAGAGAGACCCTGACATAGAGAGATTGGCTGGGGGAGATTTACTGAGAGGACATACGTCACCTGGATGTTATGGAGAAATGCCAGGGTCACTCTCTTATAGGATGAGGTGAAAAGGAAGAGGATAAATAGGTGGGGAGGGAGGGGAGGAGGGGAGGGAGGGGAGGAGTGGGGAGAGAGGGAGGGAGGGGGAGAGGGTGGATATGAGAAGAGGGTAGGAGATAGGGAGAGAGGGAGGGAGAGTAAGAAAAGGGGAGGTAGGTGGGGAGAAGAGGGAGGTAGGTGGGGGTGAGAGGTGGGGAGGAGGCAGGTGAAGGGTGGGGGTGGGGGGGTGATAAGACGAGGAAAAAGAATTTGGTGTAGATTCGATATTTGGGATGAAACAGATAGACATGTATTGATGGTCTGTCTGTCTGTCTGTCTCTGTCTGTCTGTCTTCTTGCCTGTCTTTTCTGTCTGTCTGTCTCTCTCTGTCTGTCTGTCTGTTGTCTGTCTGTCTCTCTCTCTGTCTTCGTCTGTCTCTCTCTGTCTGTCTGTCTGTCTGTCTGTCTGTCTCTATCTGTCTCTCTGTCTGTCTCTCTGTCTGTCTGTCTGTCTGTCTTCTATCTGTCTCTGTCTGTCTGTCTGTCCGTCTGTCTGTCCGTCTCTCTCTGTCTGTCTGTCTGTCTGTCTCTCTGTCTGTCTCTCTATCTGTCTCTCTGTCTGTCTCTGCCTGTCTTTTCTGTCTGTCTGTCTGTCTGTCTCTCTGTCTGTCTCTCTCTCTCTCTCTCTCTCAAATTCTGCCTCTGTCCACACACACACACACACACACACACACACACACACACACACACACACACACACACACACCCTGAAGCCACCTGTGTGGGGGTCTAAGAGGAAGCTACCTACAGTAATCTACTCCCAAACCTTTGTACTGTACTTATATATGTAGGTCAACACCCTCCTTCCATCCTTCGTTCCTTCATTTTCCTTCCCTTCCCATACTTCTTATCTCCTTCCTTTTGTTTCTCTTTCTTTTCCTCTCTCTTTTCTCCTTCTTTTCTTGCTGCCGTCTCTCCTCTTCCCTTCTCTCCCTCTCTTTCCTTTTCTTTCCCTACCTTCCTTCCTCTTCCTCTCTCTCCCTTTACTTAGCTTTCCTCCCTCCCCTTCTTTTATCCTTTTCCTTCTCTCTCTCTCCTGCCTTTCCTTCCTTCCCTTTCCTCTTCCTTACCCTTCCCTGCCCCCCTCTTCCTCTTTCCTTATCATCTTCCTCCTACCTTCTAACCTTTCTTCCTCCTTTCACTCTTTTCTCCTCCTCCATTTTTGACCTTCCTCCTCACCTTTAATCTCCCCTCCCTCCCTCCTTCACCCCTTTCCTCCCCTACTCAAGACACTTATATGTCCTCAACCCTTTCCTCGCCTCTAACACCCTCTCCCCATTACCTCCCCCTCCCCCTCTAATCACCCCTCACCTCCTCCTCCCTAACACTCCTCTCCCCATTACCCCCCTCCCTCTCTCTCTCCTCTCCCTATAATCTTCCCTGTTTCATATCTCTCACCCTTCACCTTTTATACTCCCCCCTCTCTCTCCCTGCCATCGGCAAGTAGGGTAGGGATGGAGGAGGGTGGGGTCGACCTATAAGACAGCGGAGATGTTTGGGTCCATCTGAATCTTCTTAAGGCAAATTCTCAATAGATTCGTAAAGATTCATTTTTCACTAACTTCAAGATGTTGGAAACCGTAACTCTAATTAATTCACTTGAACTTACGACAAAATTAAAGGTGAATTCTCATAACCGTAAGTTAGAGTTAATTGAATCCACCTGTACAGTATAAACCAGATTCTGAAAAAAATCGTGTTTTTTCTCGCAAATATTGATGTTTGGAAGCTAATTGCAAAAGCCAGTGAAACTACGACAAAATTTGGATTCATAGACGCTAGTTTTTTTTTTACTTTACAGACAAAATATCAAAGGAAATAATTGACTCGTTTAATTAAGTTCGATTCTCAAAAGGCCTGTAAGGTAAGATTTTTGTTGTCTCGTTAACGGACTTGGGGATGAGAATGTATCTAGTCTCTATTAACTGTATGTCACACACACACACACACACACACACACACACACACACACACACACACACACACACAGGGAATAAGGATCAGGGGGAGCCATCTTTAGGGCCACACAGTCGCTGCTGCCAAAACTTCCGATGGAGAGAGGAGGAGGAGGAGGAGGGGCGGTGGAGTCGGGAGAAGAAGAAGAGGAAGCAGAAGTAGAAGAAAAAGAAGAAGAAGAAGAGAGAGAGAGAGAGAGAGAGAGAGAAATAGAGAGAGAGAGAGAGAGAGAGAGAGGAGGAGTAATGGTCCCTCTTGCGTGGGTTAGTTAGGTTAGCGTTAGGTTAAGCATTAGGTTTAGGATTACATTAGCGTTAATGACTCTGGTGACTCAATAATGACTTGTTAGTGACTCATAACTGACTCATAAGTGACCAATCTCGGAATTACTAAACAGTGAGTGGCGGGTGAGGTGACCAGGTGATGGATGACTCAAGGGCTGACTCGGTGACGTCACCTTAACCGGATTTGTAAAGGTTATTTTTGTTAGTCTATTGGTCAGTGGGTGTGTTTGTTTGACTTTGTTTGTCTGTTTGTTTGTCTGTGTTTTTGTGTTTGTCGTTGTTTGTCTTGTTTGCTTGTTACATTGTCAGTGTTTGCCGTTGTAATCAAACAGGTGTAATGAAGCAGGTGTAATTAAAAGCAGGTGTATGCAAAAGCAGGTGTAGAAAGCAGGTGTAATTAAGCAGGTAATTAAAAGCAGGTGTAATGAAAAGCAGGTAATGAAAGCAGGTGTAATGAAAGCAGGTAATTAAAGCAGGTGTATGAAAGCAGGTGTATGAAAGCAGGTGTAATTAAACAGGTGTAATTAAAAGCAGGTGTAATTCAAACAGGTTAATTAAAGCACATAAACACACACACCTGCAAACACACGAGACCGACATATATTTACGGCTTTAATCACACCTTTGTTGTCGTTATCACCAGGTTACGAAGCGTTAATTACCTCTGTTGTCATCAGGTGGGTGAGTGAGTTGATTTTTTCATAGATGAAAATATGGAAGATAAGGAGGAGAGAGAGAGAGAGAGAGAGAGGTGAGCAATTCACTATAATGGTGATCTGAGGAAGCATTTGATTGACTCTAAACTACAACACGAAATGGACCATAAATTCGCTTTCTCCAACAGAAGAGAAAAAAGATATTAAGTATACCACAACGTTCTGGTATACCTGTAATATAATGCCTAACTTGGTATGTATATGATGATTATCTTCTTTCTTCTCTTTCTTTTTTTTCTCTTTCTCATTATCTTTCATTTTCTTTTCTCTCATTCTTTCTGTAGTTTTTCTCCTTTCGTCTCTTTCTTTACGTTCTTATCTCTCTCTTTCATTTTCTAGTCTCTTGTCCCGCTGTTGTGTCCTCAGAGTTCATATTACCTGTATTTTTCTTGTTGGTCTTATGTATTTTGTCATGAAGTTACTGTTTTTTGTCGGTTACTTATGTTTTTATGGTCACTGTGTTTGTTATTTTCTTTGTTTTAAAATTACTGTCTTTGTTATGAAGTTATTAATTTAATCATACACCCACACCATACACTCTCCACACACACACACCAACCACTTTCTCCACACACACAATAAAACAAAACTTTAATAAAAAAACAGAAACGAAATTTTTTATTTTTTGACGGGGACTTTCTAGAGCGGCTGTTTTTTTATGTTTTTATCTATGTTTTATTCCTGGTCTGTGATCTGTGTTTTATTATTATTGTGCTTTGTGTGTTTTTTCTGTTTTTATTCCCGTTATGTTTTTTGAGCAGGTTTTTTGTGTGTGTATTTATGCGTTTTATTTCAGGGTTGTTTTTTTTATGTTTGTGTATGTTTGTGTGTGTTTTATTCTTGGCTGTGTGTTTGTGTATGTTTGTATGTTTTTATATATGTTCGTGTGTGTTTCTTTGTGTGTTTTTTATTTCACTGGCTGTGTGTTTGTGTCAGTTCAGACGCTTGATAAAATTTACGGTTGGGTCTCCTGACAACAAATGGCCGATCTGTAAAGGTTGGCTAAAACACGGAGCTGTGAGGACGTCTCTTTGCTCTCTGCTTTATGGGCCCAGCTGCTCTCTCTCTCTCTCTCTCTCTCTCTCTCTCTCTCTCTCTCTCTCTCTTTTTGTCTCTAGTTAGTCTGCCGGTCTCTCTCTCTCTCTCTCTCTCTCTCTCTCTCTCTCTCTCTCTCTTTTTGTCTCTAGTTAGTCTGCCGGTCTCTCTCTCTCTTTTTTCTCTCTCTTTAGCCAGTCTATCTGTCTATCTGTCTCTCTCTTCGACTATCCAACGTCTCTGTCTGCATCCCTACCACCTACCATCTACCACCTCCTATCACCTACCCACCTCCCTCCACCCTACTATCTCCCGCCACTCTAAAACATCACCACCAGTTACCACAAGTCAGGTAAGAGAGAGAGAGAGAGAGAGAGAGAGAGAGAGAGAGAGAGAGAGAGAGAGAGAGGACTACGGACAATGCTACAAAGAAGATATACAGTATCCTTGGGTTGGTTCACGGAGGGAGGAGGGAAGAACAGGAGGGAAGAGGAGGGAGGAAGAGAAGGAGGAGAAGGGGGAAAGGAGGGGGAGGGACAGAGGAGTAGAGGAGATGGAAGAGAAGAGAAGGGGGAAAGTGAAGGGGAGAGAGAACGGGGAGGATAAGGAAGAAGAGGAGGAGGATGAAGGGAGAGGAGGAGAAGAAGGAAGAAGAGGACGAGGAGGAGGAGAAAAGGAAGAGGAGGAGAAAGAACAAGAGAATGAGGAGGGGGAGAAGGAAGAAAGAGGATAAGGAGGAGGAGGAAGAGAGAAGAAGGAGGAGGAGGAAGAGGGAGGAGGAGGAAAGAAAGGAGGAGTTGAGAGTGGAGGCTTTATGGGGACTAAGTCGAGGCAGAATTGTCGACATGTAACACTCTCTCTGAAAGTGGCCAATGGCGGCGACTGACTCCTCTGTGGACGGAAAAATCCACTTCTTGGTTAAATAAATCCACTTCTTGGCTAAATAAATCCGCTTTTGGCTAAATAAATCCGCTTCTTGGCTAAATAAATCCCTTCTTGGCTAATAAATCCACTTGACATTAAATCCATATTGACCTCTCAAAAACACCACAAAATGAATAATGGATAAAAGATGGAATAAATGGCAAAGAAACAGAGACAAAGAGAAGAAGAAGAAGAAGAAGAAAGAAGAAGAAAGAAGAAGAAGAACAAGAAGAACAGAGATAAAGGATTGAAAACACAGATAGAATGAAGGACTAAGAATAGAGAGATAATGAGAGAGAGAGAGTGTGAGGGAGGTGGGAGGAGATAGAGAGAGTGTGAGAAGAGGGAGAGAGGGAGGTTAGTGAGGTGTGAAGGAGTAAGGGAGATAGTGAGATAGTAAGGAGAAGAGGGAAGGAAGGAAGGAAGGAAGGAAAGAAGGAAGGAAGGAAGGAGGATATAGAAGGATATATTTCAACATATATTTCTCACTGTACAAAGACGCAACAGAAAAGAAAAAACGCAGATAAGAAAGAGATAAGAGATAAGAGGTGAAAGACAGAGATAAACAGATAAAATAGAAAAACAAATAAATAAAAAATAGACGGGAAAAAAAAAGATGCATGGAGAGAAACGATAAAAAATAAAAAATAATGCGAAAATAAAACGAAAGAAAAAATCAGATAAAACAGATAACTAAAGAGGATAGATGGAGAGATAAATAAGACGAATAAAGAGATAAGAGAAGAGAAATGGAGAGAGAGAGAGAGAGAGAGAGAGAGAGGAAAGACTAGGCCATAAGTCAGCACAAGACTGGACCACGCTTGGCTTGTGGGTCTTCAGGACGCTGAGGAGGAAGAGGAGGAGGAAGGAGGAGGAGGGTATGAGTATGTAGGGAAGAGAGGTGCGGAGGAAGAAGAGGAGGAGGTGAAGGGAGGAAGGAAGGAAGAGGAGAAAAGAAGGGAGAAGAAGAAAGAAAAGAAAGAAGGAGGAGAGGAAAGAGAGGAGGAGGGAGGAGGAAGGAGGAGGAGGAGGAAGAGGAAGAGGGAGGAAGAAGAGGGATGAATGGTGCCATGAAGGGTTTAGTGGTGCCACCATCATGATGACACACACACACACACACACACACACACACACACACACACACACAATAAAGGAGTTGCCCACCACGAGAAAAAAGAGAGAGAGAGAGAGAGAGAGAGGGGTGTTGCAAGCTAGTGATCAACGTTGCATCGTTACGTAGACAAGACATGACCGCTAACGGGATCATTCTTGACCCAGATAACTATACCTCAGTTATTATTATTAGTAGTAGTAGTAGTAGTAGTTGTTGTTATTGTTATTGTAGTAGTAGTTGTTTGTTGTTATTATTATTATTGTTATTGTAGTTATAGTTGTAGTAGTAGTTGTTGTTGTTGTTGTTGTTGTTATTGTTATTGTAGTATTAGTAGTAGTTGTTGTTGTGGTTGTTGTTATTGTAGTAGTAGTATAGTAGTAGTTGTGGTTGTTGTTGTTGTTGTTGTTATTATTATTGTTATTATAGTTGTAGTTGTAGTAGTAGTTGTTGTAGTTGTTGTTGTTGTTATTATTATTATTGTTATTGTAAAGTAGTTGTTGTGGTTGTTGTTTGTTGTTGTTATTATTATTGTTATTATAGTTGTAGTTAGTAGTAGTTGTTGTAGTTGTTGTTGTTGTTATTATTATTATTGTTATTGTAGAAGTAGTTATTTATGGTTGTTGTTGTTGTTTATTATTATTGTTATTGTAGAAGTAGTTGTTGTGGTTGTTGTTGTTGTTATTTTTTTATTATTGTAGTTGTAGTTGTAGTAGTAGTTGTTGTAGTTGTTGTTGTTGTTATTATTATTGTTGTAGAAGTAGTTGTTGTGGTTGTTGTTGTTTATTATTATTATTGTTATTGTAGAAGTAGTTGTTGTGGTTGTTGTTGTTGTTGTATCATTATTGTTATTGTAGTTGTAGTTGTAGTAGTAGTTGTTGTGGTTGTTGTTGTTGTTATTATTATTACTATATCATCTCATCTACAACACCACACACAAACCAAGATCTCCTCTAAACAGTCTTGCCACAACCAATAACCCTCCTCACCTCAAACACCGACTCTACTCCTCACCCCCCAGGAAACTCCCTCACTAACACACTTGGTAAACAATAAAACCAACAACCACCAAGAAGCAAATTTAAGCAGGTCGTTTTACATGCACAGGTCTCGAGCCATGGGGGTGTATCTTAAAACCTGACTTGACCTGACCTGACCTGACCTGACCTAACCTGACTTGACCTGACCTAATCTGACCTGACCTGACCTAATCTGACCTATCCTAACCTAATCTGACCTAACCTATCCTAACCTAGCCTGACCTGACCTGACCTAATCTGACCTGACCTGACC
>NW_024738030.1:7500-25000 GCF_018991925.1 Homarus americanus | reverse complement strand
CTTTACACTCCCTAGACTCCCAATCCTTCTTGAATGAGGGAGACAGCGAGAACCAGGTGGAGGCTACAGGTAGCTCAAGAAAAAGTGATTATACCTGGATCTCGTGCTGAGGTGCATAGTCCTGTGACCAGAGGAGGAAGAGGAGGAGGAAGAGGAAGAGGAGGAGGAAGAGGAGGAGGAAGAGGAAGAGGAGGAGGAGGAGGAGGAGGAGGAGGAGGAGGAGGAGGAGAGAGGAGGAAGGAGGAGGAAGAGGAAGAGGAAGAGAAGGAGGAGAAAGGAGGAGGAGGAGGAGTCTGTAGGTGGTTAACCTCAGATTGTGGTTAGAGAAAGAGGTCAAGATTTTATTCACCACACACCACTACCACACACACTACCACAACACACTACCACTACCACTACCACACACACTACTACCACACACTACTACCACTACCACAACCACACACTACTACCACACACTACTACCACTACCACAACCACACCACCACCACCACACACTATACCACACACACACCACTACCACAACACACTACACTACCACCACCACACACCACCACCACCACACCACCACCACCACCACACACCACCACCACACACCACACCACCACCACACCACCACACCACCACCACAACCACACCACCACCACCACCACACCACCAGCACACACACCACTACCACCACACACCACTACCACACCACCACCACGTTAACTTAAGGTGCTCAGGAAACTCTCACTGGTCTATTACTTGAAGAAACTTTCTTCAACTTAAAACATTTCACATTTCGATGAGAGATAAAAAATGAGTCTAACCCTTATTTTTTCCCTCAAGGTCCTCTCCCCTCACGACCTCCTCACCCTTAACGCCCTCACACACGCCCCCACCCCCTTCCACCACCCCCAATGCCACCACCGTCCAACCCACACTCCACCCACACCTCCTCTATCCCACACTACCCATGACCATCCCACGATCCTCCCCCTCCCTGCCCCACCCCCCCCACGACCTGAAAGGGTAAAGATAAATGAGAAAAACTTTCTCCTTCTTCTTCTTCTTCAACATTATCGGAACCAGAGGACATTTGCTCCCACTTGAGTTGAGTCCTAAAAGATTTGTGGTAGTCGGTCAGGAATGTTCGGTGAGGAGTAAAGTCGATCGGTCGGTGGGTTGGTCGGTCGGTCGGTCGGTCGTTCAGTTGGTTGGTTTGGTTTGGTTTGGTTTGATTGGTTGGTTTTATGTTGAGATTAGGTTAGTTGGTTGCAATGTCGCCTCTCTCTCACCACAGCCAACCACAGCCTCAACCTTCACCCACAGCCTGAGGGGGAGGGAGCAGCAGGAGACACAGCAGGAGACACAGCAGGAGACACAGCAGGACACAGCAGGAGACACAGCACAGAGACACAGCACAGGGGAACAGCAGGAGACACAGCAGGAGACACACAGCAGGAGACACAGCAGGAGACACAGCAGAGACACACAGCAGGGGACACAGCAGGAGACACACAGCAGGAGACACAGCAGGAGACACAGCAGGAGCACACAGCAGGAGACACACAGCAGGAGACACAGCAGGAGACAGCAGGAGACACAGCAGGAGACACAGCAGGAGACACAGCAGGAGACACAGCAGGAGACACAGCAGGAGACACAGCAGGAGTGACCGCAGGAGACACAGCAGGAGACACAGCAGGAGACACACAGCAGGAGACACAGCAGGAGACACAGCAGGAGACACAGCAGGAGACACAGCAGGAGACACAGCAGGAGACACAGCAGGAGACACAGCAGGAGACACACAGCAGGAGACACACAGCAGGAGACACAGCAGGAGACACAGCAGGAGAGACACACAGCAGGAGACACAGCAGGGGACACACAGCAGGAGACACAGCAGGAGACACAGCAGGAGACACACAGCAGGAGACACAGCAGGAGACACACAGCAGGAGACACACAGCAGGAGACACACAGCAGGAGACACAGCAGGGAGACAGCAGGAGACACAGCAGGAGACACAGCAGGAGACACACAGCAGGAGACACAGCAGGGGACACACAGCAGGAGACACAGCAGGAGACACACAGCAGGAGACACACAGCAGGAGACACAGCAGGAGACACACAGCAGGAGACACAGCAGGAGACACAGCAGGAGACACAGCAGGGAGACACAGCAGGAGACACAGCAGGAGACACAGCAGGAGACACAGCAGGGGAGACACAGCAGGAGACACAGCAGGAGACACAGCAGGAGACACACAGCAGGAGACACACAGCAGGAGACACACAGCAGGAGAGCACACAGCAGGGGACACAGCAGGAGACACACAGCAGGAGACACAGCAGGAGACACACAGCAGGAGACACAGCAGAGACACAGCAGGAGACACACAGCAGGAGACACACAGCAGGAGACACAGCAGGGAGACACAGCAGGAGAGCAGACACACAGCAGGAGCACAGCAGGAGACACAGCAGAGACACACAGCAGGAGACACACAGCAGGAGACACAGCAGGAGACACACAGCAGGAGACACAGCAGGAGACACAGCAGGAGACACACACAGCAGGAGACACAGCAGGAGACACAGCAGGAGCACACAGCAGGAGACACAGCAGGAGACACAGCAGGAGACACAGCAGGAGACACAGCAGGAGACACACAGCAGGGACACAGCAGGAGACACACAGCAGGAGACACAGCAGGAGACACACAGCAGGAGACACAGCAGGAGACACAGCAGGAGACACACAGCAGGAGACACAGTACAGAGACACAGCAGGAGACACAGCAGGAGACACAGAGAGACACACAGCAGGAGACACAGCAGGAGACACAGCAGGAGACACACAGCAGGAGAGACACACAGCAGGAGACACAGCAGGAGACACAGCAGGAGACACAGCAGGAGACACAGCAGGAGACACAGCAGGAGTGACCGCAGCACCCACACACACACTTCCTGTCCAGACACCTTCAGAGGAACAGGTCGCCAGAGCCAGTTTTGTGACCTGCCGCCACCCCTGTGTGTGTGTGTGTGTGTGTGTGTGTGTGTGTGTGTGTGTCTGTGTGTGTGTGTGTGTGTGTGTGTGTGTCTGTGTGTGTGTGTGTGTGTGTGTGTGTATTTTTTCAATAGACGGTAAATAATGTTGATTTGGCGACGATTAAATTTGGTTGAGAAAATATATTTGTCGATTTCATTTGGCGGTAAATACGACATGGACAAGACACGAGCCCAGACATGACAAACAATCACCCCCAGACATGACAAACAATCACCCCTAACATGACAAAACAATCACCCTGTGGCAATGGAATACCCTGACATGACAAACAATCACCCTGACATGACAAACAATCACCAGAAGGTCATCTCACACTCAGCTACACGTGACATCATACTTGTAAATGTCAGACCACGAAATGCTTTTGTTATTTCATTATTAATTCACTAATTATTCTCTGGGTCGCGATATGGTATTCCTGCACGATGGTTGGGGTTAGGTTAGTTACGTTATGTTAGGTCAGGTCAGGTCAGGCCAGGTCAGGTCAGGATAATCCAGCACTAACGTCACCACTAATAAAGAAACGAGAATAGTGAGCAAAAATAAATAAAAGAATAAGAGGAGAAAGAGAATAACAAATAAAAGGTGAAGACAAACGAAGAGAAACAAAGAAAGAAAAGAAATTAAGAGAAATTAAAGAAAAATTAAAACAGGAAAGACAAGAGAATCAGATGAATAAAGAGGAAAGAAGGAATAAAGTAAAATAAGAATGAAATACAGAGAAGGAAGGAATTTAAGAGACTTTCCTTCTCCTCCTTCTTCTTCCTTCTCCTCCTCCTCCTTCCCTCTCCTCCTCCGTTTGTTTCTCTCCCTTTCCTTCTTCTTCCCTCTTCCTCTCTCTCTCTCCTCCTTCATTTGTTCCCTCTTCTGATTCCTCCTTCCATCCTCTCCTCCTTCTCTTCCCTCCTCTTCCGTTTCCTTCTCCTCCATCACCCCTCACCCCATTTCTTCCCCCTTCCTTCTCACCCTCCCCATCCCCTCATCCTCCACCATCACGCTTATCTTCTTCCCTTCTTCTACACCTTTCCCTCTCACCCTTCTCCCTCCCCTCTCACCTCCTCTCTCTCCCTCTCACCTCCTCCCAACAGCGCCACACTTTTTACACAACAACAAAATCCTCAACAAATCGGTCACCTGCCTCCACCACACTGGCCTTACCTGTTTTTACCATTATCCACCTGATTTATTTATTTATCCACTTTTATTCTTTATATTATCCAGTTCCTTTATTCTTTACTATAGTCGTCTCCTTTACTACTCTTTCCTCTTCCCAGTTTGTCTCTCTGTCTGTCTGTACATATGATAAATCTTGTCTATTTATCGATTAATCTTACTTTTCTTATTATTGATCTGCATTTATAACTTCCCTCATCACCTCTCACCCCTCCCACCTCCACTTCCCCTCACCTACCCCTCACCTCACCTCCCCACCTCCCCCCTCACCCTCCCCACTCTCACCACCTCTCCTCACCACCTCTCACTCCCCCATCACCTCCCTCACTTCATCACCTCACCTCCTCACCCACCTCCCCCACTCCTCACCTCACCTCCCTCCCACCACCTCCTCACCTCACCACCTCTCCACCTCCCCCTTCCCTCCTCACTTCCCCACCACCTCTCACTCCCCATCACTCCACCACCTCCCACCTCCCCTCTCACCTCCTCACCCCCACCTCCTCACCTCCCCCTCATCACCTCTCACTCCCCCCTCACCTCCCTCACTTCATCACCTCTCACCTCCCTCACCACCTCTCACTTCCTTCCCCCCTTCCATCACCTCCTCACTCCTCACCTCCCCTCACTTCCCCATCACTCCTCCACCTCTCACTCCCCCATCACCTCCTCACTTCCTCACACCTCTCACTTCCCTCATCACTCCCTCACCACCTGAAGAGAATCACTGAGTCTCTTCCCAGACCAAACTTTCACCTGCACGATCTAATACTGGTTTTGCCTGGACTAAACACACACACACACACACACACACACACACACACACACACACACACACACACACACACACATTCATCCCAACTCATTTCAACCACACCACAACCACACCACCACACCACCACTATACCCATCTGCCACATCCTCCTCAATATTAGGACCTCCCCACCAACAAGCCTCCCTCTCCCTCCCTCCCCCTCCCTTCCTTCCCCTCTCTCAATTTTCTGCAATCTTTCTTTACACTCTGTTATTAAAGTCAGGATCAAATAAATTTCAAGGAATGTTGCTGAGGTGGCCATCTCTAATAATTTGTGGACATGGTGCTGAGTTTACGGATTTTTTTGTAGGGGGATGGGGGAGGAGGAAGGGAGATGGGGGTGATGGAGGAAGGAGATGATGGAAAGAGGAATGAGTGGGTGATGGGGTGAGAGCAGTTGGAGGAGGAATGGGGAGAGAGAGGAGGGGGGAAGATGCGGAGAGGAGAAATGGAGGGAATGGGGAAGTGGAAGAGGGAGGTAAGAGAGGGGAGATGAGAAGGAAGGAAAAAGAATCTATTTTTAATAAAGTTAATACCATAAACACACGGTTTACCTGGTCTAAAATGAAAAAAATATATAAATAAATAAAGTTTTTTATTTTAGTTTTCGAAATAAGTATTGTCAAAGTTAATAAAATATATATATATTTCGTTAGTCTGAAAGTAATAAAATAATATACTTTTCAGGATTTTTTTTTCGTAAAAGTATTTTGTCATAGTTAAATAAATAATTGTTGGTCGAAAAATAACGTATATTTTTTTTCGGGGAGGAGATAGTCTAGATCTAATAATAATAAACAAAAATCACACCTGGTCTAAAAAAACATAGAAATAACTAAAAAAAACAGAAAATAGCAGAAAATAACATACAAAATGAATAATAAAAAACTAATTAATAATACCGCAATAAACTAATACTCTAACAACGCAACACCCAATTATCTAGACTACTATATCACATCATTTCCAGGGCCTTATATATCAAGTGGGTCTTACAGGAGCATTAAAGTGGGTGATTCACCGGGTTTACACTGTTATTAGTATCGTTTACAATTTGCAATTTTTACTTATACATCGTCGGCCCTTAATTTGCACGGTTTATAAATCTTAGAGTTGGGTTAAGTTATTGGTTGAATGTCTCTCTCTCTCTCTCTCTCTCTCTCTCTCTCTCCTCTCTCTCTCCATGAGGGATTCTCTAAAGAGAGTAACTCAGCAGCCCTAATGGGTCGTTAAGAAAAGTGTCATCGCTTTTTATTGGCAGAGACCTTCATAATGAGGCTGAAGGTTATGGAAGGTTGTTGGGGTCAGAGGGTAGGTTGTGAGAGGTTATGGAGATCAGAGGGTAGGTTGAGGAGGTTGTGAGGTCAGAGGAGTGGTTATATGAGAGGTTGTGAGGTCAGAGGGTAGGTTATGAGTTATGAGGTCAGGAGTATTAGGTTGTGAGAGGTTGTGAGGTCAGAGGGTAGGTTGTGAGAGGTTATGGGGTCAGAGGGAGGTTGTGAGGTTATGAGGTCAGAGGTAGGTTGTGAGAGGTTATGAGGTCAGAGGGTGGGTTATGAGAGGTTATGGGGTCTAGAGGTAGGTCATGAGAGGTTATGGGGTCAGAGGGTAGGTCATGAGAGGTTATAGAGGTCAGGGAACACTAATCAGTCAGTCAGAAAGAGCATTCACAGAGCTAGCAGACGTATCAAGAACAGGAGAGAGAGAGGTGCTGATGGATAGATAGAAGATAAATAGATGATGGATGAGAAGAACTAAACTGCCCTGTGGTATCCGTGACGTTATTTCCCGCTAATAATGTCAACAGAAAGGCTCATGTGCCTTGAGACTTCTACAACAACAACTCTTTTATATATAAGGGAATTTTTCATGTTGGGGCTATGTTGGGTTAGGTTGGCATTGAGTTAGGTTTGGTTAGCTTAGGTTAGGTTAGGTTGGCGTTGGGTTGGGTTTGGGTTGGATTGGAGTTGGCGTTGGGTGGCGTTGTAGGTTGGAGTTAGCGTTAGGTTGGGTTGGGTTAGGTTGGCGTTGGGTTAGGTGATTTTGCTCTCTCTCTCTCTCTCTCTCTCTCTCTCTCTCTCTCTCTCTCTCTCTCTCTCTCTCTCTCTCTCTTTAACGACCTATCGTAAACCCAAATTTCATGAATTTCAAGGAATCATTGAGTTAAGTTGGCGATCCTGTGGTTGTTCCTCTCCTCTCTCCTCTTCCTCTTCACCCTCTTCCTCTTCCTTCTCTTCTTCTCTCCTTATCCTCTTCCTTATCTTCCTCTTCTTCTACCCTTCCTTCTCCTCTTTCCTTTTCCTCATGCTCCTCTTTCTTCCTCCTCCTCACTTTCTTCTTCACCTCCTTAATCACCCTTGGTAATGTTTACCTTGACTGTTGACTGACTGGCTGAGTACTTGATGGTATTCATTCCTCCTCTTCATACTTTTTCATCCCTTCACTACTTCACTTACACCCTCTTCCATCATCACCAATCCCCCATTCCCTTCCATCACCATCCCCATCCTCCTCCCTTTATCACCTCTCTCTTCCATCATCACCATCCTCCATTCCTTCCTCTACTGCCCCCCGCCACTCCTCTCTCCCTCTCTCACCCACCCACCCACCACACACCATTTTGTCCACTAATCCACCCTCTTCCCACCCATCTTGTAACCAATCCCCCAACTCAGTCAGCCCTTCCGTCACTGTCAATCCCACCCTCTCATTAGTTGTCTCCTTCCACACCCATTTGACATTTGTCACTCTTCAGGGCAGTTAGTAGAGTAAAAGGGAAGGAATCACTTGACGGATCTTGAACCGTATGTTAGTCTCTCTCTCTCTCTCTCTCTCTCTCTCTCTCTCTCTCTCTGCCTCTCTCCTCTCTTTTGTATTGCTGTCTCATCATCGGATGGCTGGGGCGTTTTGGGCGCACTCTCACTGTCTCATCATCCAGAATGACACAGACATTTCAGACATTTCTCTCTCTCTCTCTCTCTCTCTCTCCTCTCTCTCCTCTCTCTCTCTCTCGTCGTGTGTGAGTGAGAGAGGAGAGAGATATGCTGAAAGAAGCTTCCCTGCAGGTTTTAATTGCTCTGGCATTCAATTTGATTTGCAATATCAGTGATATGCAACTCAACATGAACACACACACACACACATGCTATATATATATATATATATATATATATATATATATATATATATATATATATACTTCATATATACATAAACAAACATATACATACCGGGCACACACACACTTTTGCACACACACACACACACACACACACACACACACACACACACACACACACACACACACACGCACACATACACACACCAGCACACACACACACACACACACACACACACACACACACACACATGAAATATTTAGGTTGCATACCTTTTGACTAAATAATGTTATAGTGAATTATAGAGATCTGACAACATAGTAAAGAGATCTCAACTTTTTTACTTTTAGTACTCTGCCTGTTTACCTTTATTATTATTGTTGTTAGTTATTATTGTTGTTGTTGTTATTGTTATTATTGTATTATTATTTATTATGTTTTTATTTTATTCTTGTTTTTATTTATTGTTGTAATTTATCGTAATTTATTATTGTTGATGTTGTTATCGTTTTTTTGGTATTATATATTAACAACAACAGTATAATAACAATAACAATAATACCATTAAACAAATTAAAACAAACAAACAAATAAATACTGGTGTTGAGTAAGCTGAAGTTGGTCTGACCATGAATCTCACTTTCCTCCTATAGTGAAGATGAGATTCAACCATTCCTCCTCTCTTTCTCCTCTCTTTCTCTCTCTCTCTCCTTGATGACTACCTCTTCCCTCTCCACACACTCTACCAACACGCCAACAGCCACTCTCCTCTCCTCTCACTCTCTCCCTCTTCGCCCTCTCTTTTCTCTCCCTCTTTTTCCCAATTTTGCTCTCCTGAGCTCTCCGGTTCCTCTCTTTCCTCCCTAACTTTCTCTATCTTTCTCTCTCCTCTCACCTTTCCTCACTCTCTCTCCTCTTCTCCCTCTGCCCTCACCTCTCCTCTCTCCTCACTCAGCACCTCACCCCATGCAGCCTATTCCTCACTCACTCTCACTCTCACTCCTCCTCCTCCTCCTCCTCACCTCTCCCATCCCTCCTGCCTCTCCTCCTCCCTCCTCACTCCCTCCTCCTGCCTCTCCACTCCTCTCTCCCTCCCTGCCTCCTTCCCCTCACCTCTCCCACTCCTCCTCCTGCTCTCCTCCCTCCCTCACCTCTCCCTCCTCACCTCTCCTCCCTCACCTCTCCTCCCTCCCTCCTCTCCCTCCTCACCTCTCCCTCCCTCTCCTCTCTCCCTCCCTCACCTCTCCCTCCCTCCCTCCCTCTCACCCCCTCACCCAGCCCATCAACCTGTAATCCTTGTCTTCTCACCCACATCCAAGGCTTCAGTCCAAGTTGTCTTCAACTTTCTTTTCTTTCTTTTCTTCTTTCAACTTTTCATTCCTTTATTCATCTCCAATTTCATTCATTTAACTTTTTTATCAAACTTTCACTTACAAATTTCCTTCATTTATTTCTTCATTCGACTTTCTTTTATCTCAATTTCTTTCATTTATCTTTTCGTGTACTTATTTCTATCATTCCTATTATTTCTGTTTTCATGCTTCTTATATACTTCTTCTAATTCCATTTTTACTACTACTAACGAGAGAGAGAGATATATATAGAGAGAGGAGATATATATAGAGTATAGAACACATCAGGTAACCATCCCCAGAGACAGGTGCGTGCAAGACCTAATTATCAACAAATACATTTAATCCTATATAGATAAACAGGTATCTCTCTCGCGTGCCATTCATCCAGTCAGGTCAGTCAACCAGTCGGTTAACCAGTCATGCAGAATAGACGTCGGCGAAGTCACCACTTCAACCAATCATCCCGTTAAGGCAGTCAGATCACCTATTCATCTTTGTCAATCACGTGGTTTGCCAGTCAGTAGGCCAGCAGGTAGCCAACCTGTCAGCCAGTCAGCCTTTTACTGGCTCAACAGTGAACTCGTAAAATATCACAACATATTTACACACAGTTATCTTTACTCTCTCTCTCTCTCTCTACATAGATACAGTGCACAACAAAATTAAAATCTAAAACAAGGAGTCTTTCAGTGTGTGTGTGTGTGTGTGTGTGTGTGTGTGTGTGTGTGTATACGATTATACTACACACACACACACACTTCACACCTTTTACTGATTTAAAGATAAAATCTCATTTAAGTAGCATTGCTTAATCCCCACTTATACACAAAACTCTCTCCTGTATCTTCTTATCACAAATATACATATATATACAAATAACAAAAAAAAATACACGAAATTTGTGTGGTTGAAAAAAATAAATCTTAGAATTTTTCATTATTTTATAGGAGAAAATGCTATATCTAGTTCAGTATTTAGTTAAGATAAGTCAGTATGTATTTGCTTCTGAATTTGAATAAATTAAATTATCTCTCTAATTTTGGTGTTTATGAATAAATCTTACATAGAATAACTTGATAAATTATCAAATAAATAAATTAATTCTATGGGACTAGTAAACTCTCTCTCTCTCTCTCTCTCTCTCAAGGCCTACACACTAGCGTCTCAGGGCAAATTGGCAACATTTTTGAACTACGCATTTTCAAACACATAGTTAAACCCCTTTTTCACGTCAGACCAATATGAAATCTTAACAACCACTATCTGTCTCCAAGTGAAACAAGCCGGTGAATTAAGATTTAGGTTGGGTCAAGGTTAGGTCAGGTCGGGGTTAGTGTTGGTGTTAAGTTGGGTTAAGGCAGGGTTGAAGCCCTGAGGTGGTGGGTTGAGACAGGTGGGATAGGTTCTGGCTGCATCACACGTCGTTGATAAAGGTATTCTAATTAAATACACCTGGTGAGGTTAAAGGCGTTGATTCACCTGTGGAACATCAACCTCCCCTCGGTGATGTTGAACCAACGCTGATGGTGTTGATAATGGGCAGGTTTGAGTTTATTTATAACTATACTGACATCAATTGGGGAAGTAATAGAGGGAAGAGTAAGGGGGAAGGGGTACATAGGAAGAGTGATGGGGTGGGGGTAGCAAGGGAAGAGTGATGGGGTAGGGGAGTAATAAAGGGAAGAGTGATGAGGGGTAGGGGGTAATAAAGGGAAAGGTAGGGGTGAGGGAGTAATAAATGGAAGTGAGGGAAGGGGAGTAATAAATGGAAGAGTGATGGGAAGGGGAGTAATAAAGGGAAAGAGTGGGGGGAGGGGTAATAAATGGAAGAGTGAGGGGAAGGAGGTAATAAAGGAAGAGTGAGGGGAAGGGAGTAATAAATGGAAGAATTGAGGAAGGGAAAGTAATGTTGAAGTGATGGAAGGGAGTAATAAAAGGAAGTGAGGGGAGAATGTAAATGGAAGAGTGAGGGAGGGAGAAGTCGGAAGAGTGATGGGAGGAGGTAATAAAGGGAAGAGTGAGGGGAAGGGAGTAATAAAGAGAGGAAGGGAGGTAACAAAGGGAAGAATTGAGGAAGGGGAGTAATAAATGGAAGAGTGATGGGAAGGGGAGTAATAAATGGAAAGTGAGGGGTAGGGGAGTAATAAAGGGAAGAGTGAGGGGTAGGGGAGTAATAAGGGGAGGTAGGGAAGGGGAGTAATAAAGGAAGTGAGGAAGGGGGTGTAGAAGGGAGAGTGATGGGAAGGGGGTATAAGGGGAAGAGTGAGGGGAAGGGGTATGAAAGGGAAAGTGGGAGGGAGAGGTGTAAAGGGAAGAGTGAGGGAGGAGGGTAATAAATGGAAGAGTGGGGAAGGGGAGAATTGATAAATGGAAGAGGTGGAAGAGATGTAAGGAGAGCTGAGGGGAGGAGGTAACAAAGAACTGGAAGGAAAGGGGAGAACATTTGGAAGGTGTGAGGGGGGTAATAAAGGGAAGAGTGAGGGGAAGGGGTAAGGGAAGAGTGAGGGGAAGGGAGTATAAAGAGTGAGAGGAAGGGAGTAATAAATAGAGTGAGGGGGAAGAATGTAAATGGAAGAGTGAGGGGAAGGGAGTATAAATGGAAGAGTGATGATGGGAAGGTAATAAAGGAAGTGAGGGTAGGGAGATGTAAATGGAAAAGTGAGGGGAAGGGGTAATAAAAAGGGAAGTGAGGGAAGGGGGTAACAATGGAAGAGTGAGAGGAAGGGGTAATAAATGGGAAGAGTGGTGTAGGGAGTAATAAAGGGAAGAGTGATGGGAAGAGTAACAAAGGAAGAGTGAGGGGGTAAATGGAAGAGTGTGAGGGAAGGGGAGTAATAAAGGGAAGAGTGAGGGGATGGGGAGTAATAAAGGGAAGAGTGAGGGAAGGGGTAATAAAGGGAAGAGTGAGGGGTGGGGGAGTAATAAAGGGAAGGTATGGGGAAGGGGGTAATAAATGAAGGGAGGGAGGAAGGGGAGTAATAAAGGGAAGAGTGAGGGGTAGGGGAGTAATAAAGGGAAGAGTGAGGGGGAAGGGGAGTAATAAAGGGAAGAGTGAGGGATTGGGGAGTAATAAAGGGAAGAGGGGAGAGGGAAGGTATAAGAAGAGTATGAGGGAAGGGGAATAATAAATGGAAGGTAGGGAAGGTAATAAATGGAAGTGAGGGAAGAGGTATAAATGGAAAGTGATGGGAAGGAGTAATAAAGGGAAGTGAGGGGGTAGGGGAGTATGTGAGATGTATGAGGGAGGGGGAGCTAAAGGGGGAAGAGTGGGGGTGGGGAGTAATAAGGGGGAGGGGGGTGTGGGGAAGGAGTGAGGGGGAGGGGAATAAATGGAAGAGTGGTAGGAAGGGGTAATAAAGGGAAGAGTGAGGGGGAAGGGGAGTAATTAGGGAAGAGTGAGGGGGTAGGGGGAGTAATAAAGGGAAGGTAGGGAAGGGGTAATAAAGAGGGGAAGAATTAGAGGGAAGGGGGAGTAATAAAGGGAAGAGTGAGGGAGGGGAGCAAAGGGGAAAGAGTGGGGGAAGGGGTATAGAGGGAAGAGTGAGAGTGGGGGGAGTAATAAATGGAAGATTAGGGAGGGGGAGATGTAAAGAGGGAAGAGTGGGGGTAGGGAGATAAATGGAAGAGTGAGGAAGGGGGTAATAAAGGGAAGAGTGAGGGAAGGGAGTGACAAGGGAAGAGTGATGGGAAGGGGTAATAAGGAAGAGTGAGGGAGGTGGGGAAGTATAAATGGAAGAGTGAGGGGAAGGGGGGAGTAGTAAGGGAAAGTGAGGGAAGTAATAAAAGGGAAGAGTGAGGGAGTATCTAAAGGGAAGAGTGAGGGGTAGGTGGTAGAATGGAAGAGTGAGGGGGTAAGGAGTATGGTCTGGAAGAGTGAGGGGGTAATAAAGGGAGAAGAGCAGGGGAAGGGAATAATAAAGGGAAGAGTGAGGGGGGTAATAAATGGGAAGAAGGGGGAGGTGTGGAAGAGTAGAGGAAGGGGAGTGGGAGTGGAAGGAGGGGGTGGAAGAGGGGAGGGGGTAGTGGGAGTGGTGGGAGGGAGTAATAAAGGGAAGAGTGAGGGGAGGGGGGTAATAAAGGGGGAAGAGTGAGGGGGAAGAGGGTAGTAGAAGAAAGGATGGGAAGGGGAGTAATAAAGGGGAGGAAGAGTGAGGGTAGGGGGAGTAATAAAGGGAAGAGTGAGGGGGTAGGGGAGTAATAAAATGGAAGAGTGATGGGAAGGGGTAGTTAAGGGAAGAGTGAGGGGGTAGGGGAGTATAAAGGGAAAGAGTGAGGGTAGGGGAGTAATAAATGGAAGAGTGAGGGGAAGGGGGAGTAATAAAGGGAAGGTGAGGGGGTGGGGGGTAAGGGAAGGTAGGGGGGGGAGTAATAAAGGGAAGGTGAGGGGTAGGGGGGGTGTAAAGGGAAGAGTGAGGGTAGGGGGAGTAATAAATGATAAGAGGAAGAGTGAGGGGAGGGGATAAGAAGGGAAGAGTGAGGGGTAGAGTAATAAATGGAAGAGTGAGGGGAAGGGGGAGTAATAAAAGGGAAGAGTGGGGGTGGGGAGTGTGAAGAGGAGTGAGGGGTGGGGAGAATAAATGGAAGAGTGAGGGAAGGGGGTAATAAATGGAAGTGATGGGAAGGGGAGTAATAAAGGAAGAGTGAGGGGGTAGGGGGAGTAATAAAATGGGAAGAGTGATGGGAGTAATAAAGGGAAGGGGTGAGGGTGGGGGTGTAATAAGGGAAGAGTGAGGGAGGAGTAGGGGAAGTGAGGGCAGGGAGTAATAAAGTATGGAAGAGTGAGGGGAGGTAATAAAAAAGGGAAGGTAGGGGGGTAGGGGAGTAATAAAGGGAAGAGTGAGGGGGAAGGGCCAATAGGGAAGAGTGAGGGGTAGGGGAGTAATAAATGGAAGAGTGAGGGGAAGGGGGTAAATAAAAGGGAAGAGTGAGGGTAGGGGGGAGTAATAAAGGGAGAGGTGGGGGGTGGGGGGTAATAAAGGGAAGAGTGAGGGGAGAAGAGGGGGAGTAGCAAAGGGGAAGAGTGAGGGAAGGGGAGTAATAAATGGAAGAGTGATGGGAAGGGGAGTAATAAAAGGGAAGAGTGAGGGGGTGGGGGAGTAATAAATGGAAGAGTGATGGGAAGGGAGTATAAAGGGGAAGTGAGGGGGAGAGGGAATAATAAGGGAAGAGTGAGGGGAAGGGGGTAATAAAGGGAAGAGTGAGGGGAAGGGGGAGCAATAAGAGAAGGAGGAGGGTAATAAAGGGAAGAGTGAGGAAGGGGAGTAATAAAGGGAAGGTGGAGGGAAGGGGGAATAGAGAGGGAAGAGGAGGGGAAGGGGAAGTAATAAAGGGAAGAGTGAGGGAAGGGAGTAATAGGAAGAGTGATGGGAAGAGTAATAAAAGGGAAAAGAGTGGGGGGAAATGGGAAGAGTGAGGAGGGGAGTATCAGGGAAAGTGAGGGGAAGGGGAGTAAAAAAGGAAGAGTGAGGAAGGGGAGTAATAAAGGGGAAGAGAAAAGGGGGTGGGAGTGGGAGAAAGGTTGTAAGAGAGAGTAGAGAGAGAGAGAGAGAAGAGTAATGGAGAAATAACCTGAACTTCCCAGCTGGTGACGCTTTTTACTGCACTTGCCACTGTTTTCTTTTTTTCCCTTAGATTAGACCCACTCCTGTGCTGGGCTTGTTCCTCACAAATATTAATAAATCATAATCTAATTAGGTCCTTAGTTTCATGGAATATAATAACGCAAAATAACGCCTCAAAATATGGCAACCTCTTCTGCGTCTACTGTGGTAGCACAGAAGCACGAAATAATGCCTTGACGAACAACAGGTAGCGAGGATTGGCGTTTGGAAAGTAATTATAATACTTGAGATGTTATTTGGAGAAGATTGTGTAGTAACTGTATATTGAAGACAAAGAGCCTTAATTACAAGTGTTGGATGACCTATATTGAGATAATGATAAAAATTTTTTCTATTGTAATTTTTTGGAGGTCAATAAAATAAGTGCTCAAATCACCATATAGTTCGTCATGGTCATTATAGGTGCTTGAGGTCCCGTTCAATACGTGTCTTTATTTTAGATTTAATGTAGCTGTTCCACTAAATACGAGGCTTTACTGATATTTCCTTACGCGTACCCATTTCATAGCTAGTGTGGTGTACGCCTTGTTTTTTTTTGTTTTGGTTTTCCGTGTCGTCTCCTGATTGGTTGAGACTAACACTAGTTCCTTCATCAACAACAATGCATTTTAATTTGGTACTTTCCTTTATGCTGTTCTTTAAATACTACTAAGTGATCAGACAACGCACTTACTACTACTACTAAATATCCGTTAAATAAAGAATCAATTGGAGAGGGCTCCGTTAAAAGAAGGAACTATAAAAATATTAATAAAAAATACCAATAAACAATTTCAAAATAGCCTTAACAATTTCAAAATCAAAAATCACGAATCAATAACAGAATTGACGCGCGCCCTCCCCTTGCACTTATTTTTTCCCGTTTTTCCTCCACCTGCTGATTGGTGCACTCCTTTAGCTTCTTACTTCGTCAACTCAACAACAATCAATTTTAAACTTAATAATTTCGTTCCGTCGTTCCAAACACAATTTTATATACAAAAAAAAATAAATATAATAAATAAATAAAAAGCAAAAGCTTATGCAGATTTCTTTGGTGTTTCGTTAATGTAAAGAAATATAAAAAACAGTATATAATAATTATTTTAATTTTAGTTACGCTTTCAGTGTTTCCACTAAAATTATTACAGATATATTATTTTTACACAAGAGAATTTAAAATAAAAATATTAAATACATGAGTTTATACAAAAATATATATATTAATACTTTTTTAAATGTTTAGCTTTAAAACACGGGTGGCACAGAGACACACACACACACACACACACACACACACAGTTAATCGGGTTTACCCACAGGTGCTTAATTGTGTTCTCTGAATCCGCCACCAGCCACGTCCACCCCTCTCACTCCATGCCACTGCATTTCACCCTTCATCCCTACTCCCTCCCATCCCTACTCCCTCCATCCCTACTCCCTCCATCCCTACTCCACTCCATCCTTCCACTCCTTCCTACTCACTCCATTCCTACTCACTCCATTCCTACTCACTCCCATCCCTACTCACTCCATCCCTCTCCCTCCTCCCTACTCCCACTCCATCCCTACTCCACCATCCCTACTCACTCCATTCCTGCTCCACTTCATCCCTACTCCACTCCTTGCTCACCCACGCCTTTCTGTCCACCCATTCCGCACACCGTTGTTTCTGATCACTTATCTCCTTCGTATACATCTCCTCTCTCCTTCCTCCATTCCCTTCCTCTACCCTCCCTTCCTTCTCTCCCCCTTCACTTTACTATTCCCTTCCTTCTCTCTCCTTCCTTCTTTATGGGTTAGAGTTTGGAGATATAGATTTGGTCAGGTAGTAGGGTAGGTTAGGATTAGGTTAGGGATTTAAGTTAGAGTTAGGTTGGGTTGGGAGATTTAGTACCTTGTATCTAAGTAACAAAAATATGTAATATGTATATGATCTTATGTAACCTCTTATTTAACCTGTCTGTCTGTCTGTCTGTCTCTCTGTCTGTCTCTCTGTCTATCTGTCTGTCTGTCTGTCTGTCTGTCTATTACTAACTGGATTATCAATTAACTGGAGTGATACGAGGAGAAGAGAGAGAGAGAGAGAGAGAGAAGGAGGGTTATCACTTACTGAAGTACGATGTTTCCAGTTATCTTTATACCATCTCTTCCCATCCTGAGCTGAAAACAAAACAAAGCCAGGTCTGAATTATGTGTATGTAAGCCACTGTCTCTCGCCTGGTACTGTCTCAGCACTGTGTTTAAAGGGAAGGTAGAATGTTGTAAATATTAAATGTGATACTCTTGTCCTTGTCAGAGCACTGTCTTTAAAGGGGAAAGTACGTGTTATGAAATGATAAATGTGATACTCTTGTCATGGTACTATCTGTC